>NC_081552.1:202026352-202121352 GCF_963082655.1 Stomoxys calcitrans
TTTATATTGGACTTACTTTAATTGGCTATGACAGAATATTAGTTCCACTAGCCGAACGTGGAATAGCGTTCCAAGCGCCTTGATCTTCTGCGCTCATTCTAAAATCTCTGACTCCAAGTTTCCAGGTGTCACCCACAACTTGATCTTTCCATCGAGCTTGTGGTCTTCCCGGTTTAAGTGTAGCACCGTGTTTGCCTTCAAAAGACTTCTTTGCTGGAGCTTCTTCATCCATTCTGACAACATGACCTAGCCAACGCAGCCGTTGTATTTTGTGGTTTATACGTCGCCTATATTCTCCATTCACGCAAACTTGTTCATATATTTTAGGAAGAATCTTTCTCTCAAATACTCCAAGCACTGCCTCATCTGCTTTCACATGTACCCATGCTTCAGAACCATATAACAGCACGGGTAGTAGTTTATATGGGAGCTATATCTAAATCTAAACCGATATGGCCCATTTGCAATCAATAATGATCTACCTCGATATTAAGTATCTGTGCAAAATTTCAAGCGGTTAGCTTTACGCGTAAGACCTCTTTCGTGATTTCGACAGACCGACGGACATGGCTAGATCCATTCAGAACATCGAGACGATCAAGAATACATGTACTTTATAGGGTCTTGGACGAGTATTTCGAGGTGTTACAAACGAAATGATTAGATTAGTATACCCCCATCCTGTGGTGTTGTAATCACTCTAGAGCCTTCAAAAATTGAGATATTGAGCTGAAATTTGGCACTGATGCACTTTTTGATGCACGCTGGTTAAGTTCTTGAATGGGGCAAATCGGACCATATTTGAATATAGTTGCCATATAGACTGGCCTGACAATTAAGAGTCATAAGCCCATAACAGGCGATTTCGCTGAAATTTACATCAGTAGGTTACTTTAAGCCTCCCGACATCTGACCTAAATATGGTTCAGATCGGACTAAATTTAGATATAGCTGCCTTATAGACCGATCTCCCAATAAAGGGTCTGAAGGCCATAAAAGCTTTCATAATTACCCGATTTCGCTGAAATTTAATACAATGGGTAGGTTAAGACCTCCCAACATCCGACCTAAATATGGTTCAGATCGGACTATATTTAGATATAGCTGTCATATAGACCGATCTCCCTATAAAGGGTCTGAAGGCCATAAAAGCTTTAATTATTACCCGATTTCGCTAAAATTTAAAACATTGAGTAGGTTAAGACCTCCCAACATCCATCCGGACTATATTTAGATATAGCTGCCATATCGGCCGATCTGTAGATAAGGGCACTGAAGCCCATAAAAGCTTTATTTATTACCCGATTTCGCTAAAATTTAAAATATGTGAAGCCTTTCGACATCTCACGTGAATATGGTTCATATTGGACTATATTTAGATATAGCTGTCATATAGACCGATCTGCCGATAAAAGGTCTGAAGGCCATACAAGCTTTATTTTTTATCCGATTTCGCTGAACTTTGATGTTCAAATATGTTTCAGATCGAACTGTACTTAGATATAGCTGCCATATAGATCGATCTGCCGTTTAAGGGTCCGGAACCCATAAAAGCAGCATTTATTACCCAATTTCGCTGAAATTTGAAACAGTGACCTTTTCTGAGCGTCACGATATCCGACCTTAAAATGGTTCAGATAGGTTAATATTTGGATATATCTGCCGAAAAGACCAACATTTTTCTACAAATTTTAATAGTGACATATATATTGGACCACTCAATGTCCGTGCCGAATTCGGGTGCAAAAGTTATCCAATTTTCACCGGATTGTGACGAAAGGGGATTTTTATATATACCCGAGGTGGTGGGTATCCAAAGTTCGGCCCGGCCGAACTAAATGCCTTTTTACTTGTTTGTGCATGAGCAGGTTAAGTTCGAAGATGGTTTATATCGGACTATATCTTGATATAGCCCCCATATAGACCGATCTCTCGATTTAAGATTTTGGTCCCATAAAAAGCGCATTTATTATCCGATTTTGCTGAAATTTGGGACAGTGAGTTGTGTTGGGCCCCTCGACATCTTTCTGCAATTTTGCCCAGATCGGTCCAGATATGGATATAGCTGCTATATAAACCAATCTTTCGATTTAAAGTCTTGGCCCCATAAAAGGCACATTTATAATCCTCGCCACCTTAGGTATACTTATTTCGTCTTTCCTCGTAAGATTCGTCTAACCCTGTAATGTCATAACGATAGGAATATACATTCATTTCAAGCCGATGTAGCCATGTCCGTCCAGCTGTCTGACTGTCGAAAGCACGCTAACCTTTGAGGGAGTAAGGCTAGGCTCTTGAAATTTTGGACAAATACTTTTTATTAATGTAGATCGGTTGGGATTGTAAATGGACCAAATCGGTCCTGCGGTAGCTGCCATATAAACTGATGTCAAAATTCGACTTCTTGAGTTTTTAGAGGCTGCAATTTTTATTCGATTTTGCTGAAATTTTGCACGTTGTATTCTGTTATGACTTTCAACGACTGTGCTTAGTATAGCATAAATCGGTTTATAACCTGATATAGCTCCACTTTAAACCGGTCTTCAAATTTGAATTTTTGAGCCTCTAGAAAGCACAATTACCCCCCGATTGGTTTGAAATTTAGCAGGTGGTGTTTTGGAATGTCTTCCAACGACTGCGCCAAATATAGTTCAAATTGGTTTATAACCTGAGATAGCTGCTATATAAAGTGATTTCTGAATTAGATTTCTTGAACTTTCAGTGGGTGCAGTCCTTATCCGATATGGTTGAAAGTTTGCACGTGGCGTTTTGTTATGACTTCCAACAAATGTGCACAGTGTGGTCTAAATTATTCCATTACCTGATATAGCTGCCATATAAACCGATCTTCAGATTTGACTTTTTGAGCCTCTAGAAAGCGTAATAACCATTTGACTGAATTGAATTTTGGAACATGACGTTTATGGTAAAACTTCCAAAAATTGTGCCAAGTATGGTTTAAAAAGGTTCATATTCTGGCATTGCTGCCACATAAACCGATCTCCCTTTTAGATTTCTATTGCTTCTAACGTGCTCGTAACGTTTGTTAAGACCTTCAATAACTCTCAATAGTACAATATGGCACCTTAACGGTTAATAACTCCTCTCTGCCCATACTAACTCAGCAGAAATCTCCCTCACCATGTATCCAGTGCGATATCACAGTTCTGACACTAAAATGTTTTAGCAGTGTCTTTATAAATAAAAAAAAATACAAACAAAAACTTAAGGGGGCCATATCTTCTTAACTAAGCCTCGAAAAGGCCATTTCCCAAAAATCAAAATAAACCAAGCCTCATAAAGCAGTTCAAAAATTTAAATTGCATATATCTTATCTCGTGATCACTTCCACAAAATCTAAGTGTTGATGGAAATTGGTCAAAAATGGAAATTTTCCCATCGAAAACTTACATTGGCCATAACTCCTAAACTAAGCCTCGCAGAGCAAAAGTAAGGTTTATCCTGAGCACTTCCAAAAATTCAAAATGTTGATGGAAATCGATCAAAAATGGCAATTTTCCCATCAAAAATTTAATTTGGCCATATCTCCTAAACTAAGCCACGTAGAGCAAAAGTAAGGCTAATTCGTGATCACTTCCAAAAATTCACAATTTTGATGAAAATTTCCTAAAATTCTATTTTCCCATCATCATATCTCCAAAACTAAGCCTCGTAGAGCAAAAGTAAGGTTTATTTGTGATCAAAGCGACAGCAAGGTTAATTCGTAATCACTTCCAAAAATTCAAAATTTTGATGGAAAGCGGTCAAAATGGCCATTTCCTCATCAAATACTTACATTGGTCACATCTCATCAAATACTTACATTGGTCTTAACTAAGCCTCGTAGAGCAAAAGTAAGGTAAATTCGTGATCACTTCCGAAAATTCAAAATGTTGATGGAAATCGGTTAAAAATGTCAATTTCCCCTTAAAAAAACTTACATTTGCCATATCTCCTAAGCTAAGCCTTGCAGAGCGAAAGTCAGGTTAATTCGTGATCACTTCCAAAAATTTTAAACTTTGATGAAAATCGTCCTAAAATGTCATTTTTTCCATTAACAACTTAAATGGCCATATCTCCTAAACTAAGCCTCGTAGAGCAAATGTTAGGTTAATTAGTGATCTCTTCCAAAAATTCAAAAATCGTACTTTAATTGCCATTTTCGCATCAAAAACTTAAATTGGCCACATCTCCTAAACTAAGTCTCGCAGAGCAAAAATAACGTCAATTCATGATAACTTCCAAAAATTCAAAATTTTGATGTAAATCGGCCAAAACTAACAATTTTCAATTCAAAAACTTAAATAGGCCATATCTCCTAAACTAAGCCTCGTGGAGCAAAAGTAAGGTTAATTCGTGGTCACTTCCAAAAATTCAAAATGTTTATGGAATTCGACAGAAAAGGGTAATTTTCTGTCTGTCTTCTTAACTAAGCCTCGAAAAACCAAAGTATGGTTAATTCATGATCACTTCCAAAAATTAAGAATTATTATGAAAACATGATTAATTCGTGACCACTTCCAAAAATTCAAATTTGTATACCCTCCACCATTGGGTGGTGGTATACTGATTTCGTCTTTCCGTTCGTTACACATCGAAATGTTGATCTGAGAACCAACAAAGTATATAGATTATTGAACGAAGTGACATTCTTAGTCGAATAAGACATCCCCGTCTGTCTGTCTGTTAATCGACAGCACGCTAAATTTCAAAAGAGTAAAGCTAGGTGCTTGAAATTTTGCATAAAAACTTATAGACCTGTTTGAGATATTGACTTCTTGAGCTTTTGGAAGACGTATTTCTTATCCGATTTGGCTGAAATTTAGCACAAGATGTTTTATTTCGACTTCCAACAACTCTGCCACGTTTGGTTAAAACAGATATCGGATCTTGACGTCGTGTGCCTCTAGAGGGCGCAATTATTATCCGATTTGGGTAAAATTTTGCATGAAGTGTTTTGGTTGGACCATCAACAACTTTGTCAAGTAAGGCTTAAATCGGTTCATAACCTGATATAGCTCCCATATAATCCGATCTCGTATCTTGATTTCGTGAGCCTCTAGAGGGCGCAATTATTATCTGATTTAGCTGAAATTTAGCATGAAGTGTTTTGATTTGACCTTCAACAACTGCACCAAGTATGGTGCTGATATAGCTCAAATATTTATATGACTTTTAACATACGTGTTGAATATGGACTGAATCGGTTCATAACCTTATGTAGCTCCCACATAAACAGATCTTCCATTTTTGGTTTCCAACAGCCAAAGGAAGTATGGTCCCTATCGGTTCATAACTTGGTATAGCTCCAAAAGCATAGCAATTCTTATTCATGACGGACATGGCTAGATCGACTTAAAATGTCATGGCGATCATGAATATATATACTTTATGGTTTTTTACCGCCCCTATGGTGGGGGGTATAATTAGTATCAGGGCTGCAGAGTCAACCGGAGTCAAGTTTTTGAGGCCGGAGTTGAAGTCGGAGTTGGACTATTGGTTCGGAGTTGAGCACGCTAGCCCAGACTCTGAATCGCTCTCCGTCTCCGGCTTAATAGTTTGTCTATGACTTTGACTCCGACCTGGGATCGGAGTCGAGGGCTAGACTCCGCAGCCATGATTAGTATTGTGTTTGTTTGTTGGTTTGTTTGCTTGTTTAGTATAGACTCAAAAACGGCTGAACCGATTACCTTGAAATTTTCACAGATTATATAGGTTGGTCTGGAGGGAAACATAGGTCATTTAATTTTTTTATATCGTAAGGTGGGCGGACCCTCCCCCTTACCAGAAAAGTACTAACCAAAAATAAAAGTGGACCGATTGGGACAAAATGGGATTCAAATGAAAGGTATTCAGGAGTAGTGTACGAATTTCATAACAAAAAATTGGGTTCAAGTAACTGACGGGCCGCCCCAGCCCCAAAACCCCCGAAAATAGTTTTTTGACGATCATGACAATATGGGACTCTAATGAAAGGTATTCGGGAGTAAATTACAAATATGGTCAGGAAGGAGGAATAGGCTTTGATGTCGGAAGGGGGCGGAGCCTTCCCCGTTACCCCAAAAACACCACCCAGAATCAAAAGAGAAGGACAATATGTGTATTGAATGAAAATTATGCAGGTGTAGATAACGAATCTGGAGGCCACCGTTGGGCAAAGGTTAGCATGTCCGCATATGACGCTGAACGCCTGAGTTCAAATCCTGGCGAGATCATCATAAATAATTTTCAGCGGTGCTTTTCCCCTCCTAATACTCATTGATATGTGAGAATTTTGCCCCAGTTCCTTAGTGGAATGTTCATGGGCAAAATTTGCACATAACAAATCTGGATTACAAATTCATGTCGATGTATAGGGGGTCACTCCAACCGCCCAAAAATGCCCAATATGGGCATATTATCCAATCACGGCTATATGGGGCTCGTTTTTGTTTGTACCGTATAGACTAAAAAATGGCAGAACCGATTTTCTCGAAATTTTCGCATATTGTGTAGGTTGGTCTGAAAGTAAACACATTTTTGATATCGGAAGGGGGACGGACCCTCCCCCTTATGCAAAAAAACGCCACCCAAAATCAAAAATGTACCGATCGGGACAATATGGGTATCAAATGATAGGTTTTGGAGAGTAAAATACGAATATGGCATTCAAATTTCAGCCTAAGTACCCATTGGGCCGCCCCGCAAAACTCCCCCAAACAGACATATTGGACGTTCATGTCAATATGGAGCTCAAATGAAAGGTATTCGGGAGTAGATTTCGAATCTGGCATACAAAATCAAATCGAAGTGTAGGGGTTCACCCCACGCCCCAAAAGCGCCACAAATGGGCATAAGACCCATTATGACTATATGGGACTTCGTTGAACCGATTTTCTTAAATTTTTCACATATTGTGTATGTTCGTCTGGAAGGAAACATAGACTACATAGTTTTTAGATATCGGATGGTGGCGGACACTCCCTCTTACCCCAAAAAGACCACCCAAAACCAAAAGTGGACCGATGGGTGTCATTTGATATTGGATCATTTGGTATTAGAGAAAAGAAAACGAATATTGCATTAAAATTTGGGTCCAAGTACCCAGCGGGTCGCCCAAAACTCTCCTTACTGATATATTAGACGTTGATGTTAATATGAGACTCAATTGAAAAGTGTTTGGCAGTAGATTACAATATAAATATGGCATAAAAAATTTAGTTCAAGTAGTGAGAGGATGCCCCACCCCCAAATTTGTATATTAGCCGACCATGGCTATATGGGACTCAAATGAAAGGTACTTGGGAGTAAATAACAAATATGATATTAAAATTTGCATTCACGTCTATGTGGCGCTTTTCCTCCTAAAAATACGTCAAATAGGTTAATTGACTAATAAGCTAACTTTGACAATTGGGACTCAAATCAAAGTTATTGGAGAGTAGAAAACGAGTTCGATATCCAATATTGGAGCCAAGCGTTTTGGGGTACGCCCTAAATCACCCCCTAAACTGAACTTGATTTTCGACTATATCAATATAAAGCTTATAGCCGAATCCAAACGGCATGCTGCAGTGCGACACCTCTTTTGGGAGAAGTTTGTATAAGACCATTCATGGCACCGTTTCAAATTTTGGCCAATGTTTTCGCCTGTATTCGAACGCAGATGTTCAGTGTCATAAGCGGAAATAGGCTATAGTGACAAGAGTGTGCCCGGTTCGGCTAGTCACTTATAAAAATTCAAAACTTTTATGAAAATCGGACGATAATGCCTTGCGTAAACTAAGCTGCATAAAGCAAATGTAAGGTTAATTCGTGATCACAGCCAAAAATTCAAAGTTTTGTTGAAAATCGGTCAACATTGGCCATTTTCCGATCAAAATATTTTATTTGGCCATATGTCACAAACAAAACCTCGTAGAGCAAATGTAAGGTAAATTCGTGATCACTTCCAAAAGTTCCATATGTTGATGGAAATCGGTCAAAAATGGCCGATTTCCATATCGTAGAGCAAAAGTAAGGTTAATTCGTTATCACTTCCAAAAATTCAAAATTTTTATGAAAATCGCTCAAAATTGGCAATTTTCCCATCAAAAACTTAAATTGGCCATATCTCCTAAACTAAGTATCGTAGAGCAAAAGTAAGGTTAATTCGTGATCACCTCCCAAAATTCATAATTTGGATGCAAATCGGCTGAAAATGGTAACATACACTTCATATACTTAAATTGGCCATAACTGATAACCTAGAGCTTTTAGAGCAAAAGTAAGGTTTATTCCTGAACATTTCCAAATTTCAAAATTATGATGAAAAACGATTGAAAATGGTAATTTTTAGTCCAAATGTTAAATTGGGCATATCTCATAGCCTGAAGCTCCTAAAGCAAAAGCAAGGTTTAATCTTGAACACTTCCAAAAATGTCGATCAAAATCGGCCGAAAATGTCGATTTTCAGTTCAAAAACTTAAAATGTCTATATCTCCGAAACTAAGGCTCTTTGAACAAAAGTAATGTTATTTCATGATCACTAGAGTTAACACAATCGTCGACCGCTCATTGAGAATTTTTTTGGCCTTAACAAATTGACATAGAACCAACATAATATACAAAAGTCTCAAAACTTCAACCCAGAATTGTTTTTTTTTTAATCTTCCCTTCTGTTATTTAATATTCCATTCACATTACGAAAATGGTTTTAAAATACATTAAAATTTCTGGGTCAATATCTACAGCAAAACCATAACAAATAAAGTAAAAAAAACAAAAAAAACTGGTAAAACCATCGGCCAAACATCACCTCTTCGTAGTCGTACAGATCTGGGTTATCCCCCATTATCAAAAGCAATTTCATAGTTCCTACCATCTTCTACAATTTCCTCTTTAGACATTTGCTTCGAGATACCTTTGCTTGAGTTTTTGAGTTCTTGGCACTCATTCCCATTGTCCTTTGTATTCTAAGACAGTGAAAGTTGTATTCCGTTTCCTTACAATCATCTGAAACTCATGCTCCTTAACGAATTATGCGCTTCTGCAATTGAAAGAAAACCTAGAAGAAGCAGAACCTCATCAACAATGGCAGAACCACAACGAAAACTCGGTCATGATGATGGACTCGTTTTTTCCAAGACTAGAAAAAAATGAGGGAAAAAACTGCATGAAAACTCGTTTCTCTACTAATGTAAAAGTAGTTTTGCTAGAGGATACTATTCCCATCATTGGCAAAGGCATGCCAGCATTGTTTTCCTTTTGCGTGTCTTGCCATCCACCATTTCATCTGGAAGATGTCAAGGACATACAACCTGATTTTGGAAAAGCGAATTTAAATGGAAACAAGCAATGTACATTAAAAATATTTTGGCAAATTTTTTTTTAAAGTATGAGTTTTCTAGGAATGCCAAACGTTTTAAGTATATCACTGCGTTTAAATGGAAAAATTGTGCAATAATATCATATCATGATTGTTCATCAGAACAAATTTTCCCAGCAGGCTGTTTTAAAGATTTGAAAAAGTTGCACTCAAAATATTAGAATTACATGAATATGTTCGAAATGACTATGAATCAGCTGTAAAGTAATAAAAGCAGCAGGTGCTTATGGTTTGCCATGTGAAATATTTTGGTTAGGTTTGCTATGTGATATATTTTGGTAAAGCAGAAATCGGTATGTTGTGTGCCCTAAGTTGGTAATTGCGCGGTGCTCAAAAATCCCTCATAGTTCTCTTTTGCAGACCCTTAATCTGGTACAAGTCTGGTATCGTATCCTCACCTAAGACGATAGCCGGGGGTTGACGTTGGAAATTTTCCAATATATCATCAACTTCCCCACATACACTGCAAAGCCATATGAACTTCCTTCCTACTTCCCTTCAGTATTATCATGGTCTTAAGATCCATTTCACTTTTGCACAGTGCTTCAGTGGGCTATTGTTGTCTAAGTCCTTAAGTCGGACTGCGTTGCCCTGAGAGGCTTCGCATTCATCGAGTTCAGCGACGGTTGCTCTCTAGGCGTTATGCTCGCCTAAAGGCAGCATTCAGTTATAACCGGGATTTCCGCATTACCGTGTTATGGCCAGGCAGCCGGAAACAGAACTTAGTCTATGGGTCCTTAAAAACGACTCAAAGGCCTGTTTTGTCCTTTAGCTTTAATCCATCCATGTAGCATAAACTATCAGATGGCAATTCCAGAGTTCCGTCCATTCAAAAACGTTTCGCTGGCAGCATTATTTCGCACTCAACCTCAAGTCTCGCCTTAGTTTTCCGATCAGAAACCTCTTTCAATCCAACCATGTGCTCTATTATCTCATAGTGGGATAGAATTGAGCTCTTATATATAAAATTCAATTTGTGTTGGTTTGTTAGTTTGTGTGTCGGTTTATTTGTTTGATCCGTATAAACTCAAAAATGGCTGTACCGATTACCTTGAAATTTTCATAGGTTGTGTAGGTTGGTCTGAAAGGAAACATAGGCTATATAATTTTTTGATATCGCAAGGGGGGACGGACCCTCCCCCCTACAACAAAAGTACTACCCAAAAATAAAAGTGCACCGATCGGGACAATATGGGATTCAAATGAAAGATATTCAAGAGTAGAGTACTAAAGTAATAGAGTAATAAAAGTTGAGTCCAAGTACCTGGGGGCCGCCCCAGCCCCAAAAACCCCTTAAAATAGGTTTATTTGACGATCATGACAATATGGGACTCAAATGAGAGGTATTCGGGAGTAGATTACGAATATGGTTAGGAAGAAGAAATATGTTTTATAATTTGGTGATATCGAAAGGGGGCGGACGCTCCCCGTTACCCCAAAAATACCACCCAAAATCCTAAGTGGACCGATGAAGACAATATGGATGTCAAATGAAAGGTATTGAAAAGTAGAATACCAATATGGTATTATAAATTTGGTCCAAGTACCCAGGAAGTCTCACTAATCCCAAAATATCTAAAAACAGACAAATTGGTCGTCCCTATCAATATAGGGCTTAAATGAAAGCTATTCGGGGGAAGATTACGAATCTGGCATACAAAATCAGATCGAAGTGTAGGGGGTCACCCCACTGCCCAAAAACTCCCGAAATGTTTTTGTTCCGTAGAATCAAAAAAAGGTGGCTGACCCTCCCCCTTACACCAAAAACGCCAACCAAAACCAAAAGAGGACTGATGGGCACTATATGGGTATCAAATGAAAGGTATTGGAGACTAGAATCAGAATATGGCAATAAAATTTGTGCCCAAATACCTAGCGGGCAACCCCAACCCAAAAACTCCTCTAAACAGAAATATTCGAAGTTCCTATCAATATGGGACTCAAATGAAAAGTATTCGGCAGTAGATTACAAATATGGCATAAAAAATTAGGTTCAAGTACTGGGAGGTCGCCGCACCCCCAAATAGTCGTAGCAGCCGACCATGGCTATATAGAATTCAAATGAAAGATATTTGGAAGAAGATTAAAAATATGACATTAAAATTTGCGTTCAAGTCAAGGTGGCTATTTTCCTTCTAAAAATACGTCGAATAGATTAATTGACCCATTATGGCAATATGGGACTCAAATTAAAGGTATTTGAGAGTAGAAAACGAATTTGGTATTCAATTATGTGGTTACGCTCTAAATCACCGCTTAAACTGAACTTTATTTTCGACTAAAGCAATATGGAGCTCGAATCAAAGGTATTGGGGAATATAGATCGAATTTGAGATTTTTTTTCCGGGCAAAGTGTCGGTGGCCTCCCAAGCCCCAAAAACACCCTCCAAACGGTTCATACTTACCGACCATGACAAAATGGAGTTCATAGTAAAGGGATTTGGGAGTGGACACGAATTTCATATCCATATTCGAGTCGAAATGTCTCCCCCAAAAAGCTTCTCAATCTCATTACCCTAATTTTAAAAATACCAGATCTCGGAGATTGGTAATGCGATTAGTTCAAAATGTTTGTACCTCGCAAATGTCGCCGCTTTAAATTTTGTCCGAAGTTCCGCCAGAATTTGAACGCAGGCGTTCAGCGTCATAGGTGGGCATAGGCTACTGTAGCACGATATCCACATTCAGCGCGAATTGTCTCCACCCTAAATAGATATTAGAGAGTTAAAGAAGGCGCAGCGGAGCAGGCCCTGTCCAGCTAGTTTTATTATAATTTTGCCTATGAAAAGTGTCCTTAAAAAATACTGCCTTAATTTCAATCGAAAATTTTTCCAGAAAACCCATTTCGGGCAAAGATGGTTTCGAAATCGGCATTTCTTAGTAAACTTGCTCTGAAGTAAAACAAGGAAAACAGTATTAAGTTCGGCCGGGCCGAATCTTTTATAACTTCCGCCATGGATCGCATTTGTCAAGTTCTTTATAGGCACGATTCAGACCATATTATAGATCCTAGGGGAAGTTATTGCGTAAACTTTCAGTCAAACTTGAAAATAATTGAACCCCCTTGTGGCTTAAGAAGTCAAGAACCGAGATGGGTTTATATGGAAGCTATATCAAGTTATAAACCGATTTTGAGTTATAAACCGATTTTCCCCGACCTCGGCGAACTTTGCAGATGTTTCTCTAGGGAGTCTCCTCGGATAGACTGGTTTGATTCGACGAGGGACGCTATGAAATCTTCAACGCAGACGCGTACCACCACTGCTTAGCACTTTGCAATAGAATACAATGGCTTTTGGCAATGCAACGAGTTATATTGAAATACACAAACATTTTGTTCATTTTGAGGTGTTCGAGTTCGCCAACTATAGATGGTGGCCATTTTCTAGCCACGCAAACACACTATTATGCTTGAAATTCATCACGAATTACTTTTTTTTCAAATAAACTCAGAAGCAAATGCTTTGGGTGGCTTCTAAAGAATAAGATACAATCTACTGTCAACATAGGTCTTTGGTGCCGCATTACTTGTTTTACTAGTGTTGGGTATAAACATTACCCTTGCCTCGTGCCACAAGATCTGGCCTGGTTCAATGTAAGAATATTCAAGTCTTCCTTTAGCCCTCGATCGACCACGGTGTCCACGGGATACCACGCTGTGGGCATTGGGTCTTCGTCTTAAGCCTCTACATGAGCTTCGTTGTCTCTGCTTAGATTTTACTTCCATGTTGTTATTTTGAACATGAGATTTTGATCGAAACTGCAATTGGAAATAGTCACCACCTAAAATTAAGCAAAATTTGCCTTAGTTAACACCTTTCTTATCTTGAATCTTCCTATATCTTAAACACTTCATTTTAAAGCTATTAATTGCAAAAGGTCTAATGAATGGAATTTAACTATCAGCAATCCTGTTAATTCATCCTTAAATATGCTTGTGTTGCGTGGTATGCTGTGTGCTGTCGGTGCGTATAAAAGTGGATGACCAGTCATGTTCATGCCATTAACCAAAGGGTTTTGTTTTATTTTATTAAGGGGTCACATTAATCCCTTAGGATGACACCATATGAACTTGTTTCCGGGTCCCATGTGTGCTTTACATTATGACAACAATGGTGGCTATACCAACAGCAAAATATGTAATTCAATTAACTAACTGTTTCCCTGGCGCCAACAAAATAAATATCCTTGTTAGTGAGGAAACTAGAATTTTCGGTAACAAGGGTTAATGACTTATCTCGAAATTAAAAAAAAAAACTGGCCTCCACCCACAAACACTACACCATTTGATATTAACTGCCATTGCCCAGTTTTTTCATTTTTTTCCAGACAAATGGAATCATAACTCTGGGACTTCAAAGCAGATATCCTGTGTAGTTTCTTTTAACCATTTGTGCTGCATGACCTTTGAGCAGGCAATTGTGAAGGTTCGCATCAAGAATGCGTTGCTTGATGTTCAAGTTCATCACTGTCCATCATCATTATCAAATTCTGTCAAATGTTAGTTAAGAACACGATTCTACTTAGTCCATTTTTGCCTGCTAACACAACTATGAGCATGAATTGCATATTGCCATACGTTGCTCTATCCGACTAAGTTGGCAAAGTTGAAGGAATGACAACAAAGAGAGCTTATTCCACAAATGAACGCACAACTACAAATATGGGTATAAAATGCGTAAACGCATTACCATCTATTCCATATACGTTGCGAAGCCCTAGAAGGGTTCATCGAATGAAAGATATATGAGTGAATTATATATAAATATGTGCGGGTTTTTCCAAAATCAATAGGTTCGTTGTAGGCCAAATTTGATGACATCAGACAACTGTCGTTGATAAGACGGAGGCCCCCGTAGTGCAGAGGTTGGCACGTCCACCTATGATGCTATACGCCTGGGTTCGGATCCTTGCAGGAACATCAGAAAATATTGTTATCCCCTCCTAATGTTGGCGACATTTGTGAGGTACTTTGCCATGTTAAAACTTCTCCCCAAAGATGTGTCGCACTGCAGCGGACTCGGTAATAAAAACAAGGCCCCTTACTATTGAGCATAAACTTGAATCGGACAGCACTCATTGATATGTAAGAAGTTAGCTCAGTTCCTAAATGGAATGGGCCAATATTTGCATAGTAACTGACATATACACATAGATAAATCGAATCTGTGATTCTTAGACGATCTACTTGATGTAGCCCTCCCAATAAAAAACGCATACAGAACGGGACAGTATGGGACTCAAATGCAAGGTATAAGTACTCTAACTAATGTGATTTTGAAAATTTGGTCCAGGTACCTAGACGATAATGACAATATTGGGCTCAAATGAGAGGTATTAGGGAGTAGAATACGAAAATGGTCTGGAAGGAGCAATTGGGTGTATAATTTGTTGATATCGGAAAGGGGGGGCGCACCCTCCCCCTTACCCCAAAGGCACCATAAAAAAATCAGAGTGAACCGATCGAAACAATGAGGGACTCAAACAAAATTTATTCACGAGAAGAGTACTAATTGGTTAATAAACATTGGATTCAGGTACCTAGGGGGCCGCCCCGAACCAAAACCCCCTAAAATGGGCATTTTGGACGATAATGTCAATATGGGACTCAAATGAGAGGTATTAGGGAGTAGAATACGAATGTGGTCTGGAAGGAGCAATGGGGTGTATAATTTGTTGATATCGGAAAGGGGGGGGGGGGGGGGGGGGTGCACCCACCCTTGATTAATAAACATTGGATTCAGATACCTAGGGGGCCGCCCCAAACCGAAATCCCCTAAAATGGGCATTTTGGACGATAATGTCAATATGGGACTCAAATGAGAGGTATTAGGGAGTAGAATACGAATGTGGTCTGGAAGGAGCAATGGGGTGTATAATTTGTTGATATCGGAAGGGGGGGGGGGGGGTGCACCCTCCCCCTTTCCCCCAAAGCACCACTCAAAAATAAAAGTGGACCGATGGAAACAATATCGGCCCCAAATGAAAAGAATTCGAGAGTAGAGAACGAAATTGATATTGAAAATTGGGTCCAAGCACCTAGGAGACCGCACCAAGTACTTAGGTGTCCAAGAACCTAGGTGTTCAAAAACCTAGGTGTCGAAGTACCTAGGTGTTCAAAAACCTAGGTGTCCAAGTACCTAGGTGTCCAAGTACCTAGGTGTCCAAGTTCCTGGGTGTCCAAGTTCCTGGGTGTCCAAGTACCTATGGGGCCACATTTTAGACTATCATGAATATATGAGACTCCTAAACCCCTCCACAAGTGTGAATATTTGCTAATCATGGCTAACTGGGGTACAAATAAAGGGTATAATATTTGGGAGTAGAACAACAAATTGTTCTGGGGAGATACATATGGTAAATAAGTAAAAAGGCGCTAAGTTGGGACGGGCCTAACTTTGGACACCCACCACCTCGGGTATATGTGTAAAACACCTTTTGTTATAATTCGGTGAAAAATGTATGCCCCCATAATAGTTATATCGAAATATTATCCGATTTGGACCAAAATCAGCATAGACATTGAGAAGTCTCATAAGTACAAGTCAATGTTCAATTTTGTAGAAAAAGTATTGGTCTTTTTGGTCGCTATATCCAAATATCGACCGATCTGAACCATGTACAACACGAATGTCGGAAAGCCTTACATATGTCACTGCATCAAATTTCAGCGAAATCGAATTAAAAATGGGTTTTTTTATGGGGCCAAGACTTTAAATCGAGAGATCGATCTATATGGAAGCTGTATCCAAATCTGAACCGATTTGGGCCAATTTAAAGAGGGATTTTGGAAGAGCGTAACACAACACACTGTCCCAAATATCTGCGAAGGGCGTAACACAACTCACTATCCGAAATCGGACAGTAAATGGGCCTTTTAAGGGGCCAAGACTTTAAATCGGGAGCTCGGTCTATATTTCAGATATATCCAAATCCGGACCGGTCTAGGCCAAATTGAAGAATTATATCTAGTGGTCCAACACAACTCACTGTCTCCAATTTCGACAAAATCGGACAATAAAGGCGCCTTTTATGAGCCCAAGACCTTAAATCGGGAGATCCTTCTATATGGCAGCTATATCTAAATCTGGACCGATCTGGGCCAAATTGAAGAAGAACGTCGAAGGGCCTAACATAACTCACGGTCTCAAATTTCGGCGAGATCGGATAATAAATGCGCTTCTTATGGGCCCAAAACCTTAAATGGCGAGATCGGTGTATATGGCAGCTTTACCCAAATGTGTACAGGGAGTTGTGTTAAGCCCTTCAACATTTTTCTTCAATTTGGCTCAGATCGGTCCAGATTTGGAGATAGCTGCCATAAAGACCGATCTCTCGATTTAAGATATTGGGCCCATAAAAGGCGCATTTATTGTTCGATCTCGCCTAAATTTGGAACAGTGAGTTGGGTTAGGCCCTTCGACATCCCTCTCCAATTTGGCCCAGGTCGGTTCAGATTTGGATATAGATGTCATATAGTCCGATCTCTCGAATTAAGGTCTTATGCCCATGAAAGGCATATTTATAACCCAATTTCGCTCATATTTGACACAGTAACTTATGTTAGGCTTTTCGACATGCGTGTCTATATGCATTTTTCGCTGGATTATGACGAAAGGTGGTTTACATATAAACCCGAGGTGGTGGGTATCCAAAGTTCGGCCAGGTCGAACTTAACGCCTTTTTACTTGTTATTATGTATAGCGCACCTACAAGGCGATTACTGGCTTAGGTGTATATCCATAGTGAAATGGATCGTATTAACATCCATATCTTCTTTTCACACCAACCTAACCTTGTTTCCTGATGAAGGTGGTCCACGTGATTTCTTCTCTTAACACTTCCTGTTAGAGGGTAATGTCGACCTTGTGAATACTTTTCTGGTACATTTGGTAGTGCGTATACTGCACCTTTTCTATATGAGTTTGGACATGTTTTGTGAGTTCTTTAACATTGGCGGTGTTCATTTTTCTATTCTATTGCTTTTTTAACAAAACTCTCAAGGCCATGCAATTTCTCTTCAAATATGCTTTGAAGTAGTGTTCAGGTATTCAGTGTCATGGACAGACACTCTAGCCCATGTGGTACTTTGTAGAAAGTACTACAAACGATACAAAAGGTAGTTACACCAAGTTCAGCTCGATACAATTTCACACCCATGTCACTTATTTAAAACCTTAATTGAAACACGTGTCGGTGTACCTCATTTTATTTGTATGATGTAATTTATATCTTTTATGACAAATTTGGCTACATTTTGCAATGTCTCATATACCGACATCAGGTGTATCGGTGGGATCGTACTCGTACTTGTATGTAGTGATTGTCGTATTTGTATTAGGCATTAAAGGACATTGTACTCTCATTTTGTGTTTTTGTGTGTTTGCCATTTGTTTGCAATTGTCGGTTGTTATTTTTAAACGCTTCGATGAATCTTTACGCAAGTCCAACAATTTGTTCATGGGGTCTCACAGGATAGGTGTTTGTTTTGACAGCATACGCTTACGAACATGTCCTTGTGGGAAGTTCATGTACAAGTGCTTATGGAAGAGTGAAGTTACCCATACTTGGGTAAATATACATGTTTGTTGGAATGTAGATATCTGTGTACATGTGAATGCTCTTGTCTTCACATATACACATGCGACACATATACTCTTCTAAACATACCAGAATTTGTGTAAACACATTTACTTGGTACATCCCTCCAAACATTTTCTATCGTGCGAGTCACTAAATCAGCACTCACGGAAGTTGAAAACAATCTCAGGCGATATCATTTTTTACTCTAATAAGTGTCTCGGTACGGGAGAAAACGTTCCACTTGGCGATATATACCCATGAGTGACTAAATAGGGACTAAAAAAAGTGCAAAATTCGATTATCAACGTCATTAATAAAAATAAATTTTTATTTGCTAATGTTTTTTTTTACCTTCTAGAGTGAGGCTTATTTTTATTTCTCTTTCTAATTTATTTCTTTTCCAAATCAGGATTAATAATCGAAGATTTTATTTGCAATGATTTTCCCTGACTGGGATTTGAACAGCCAACCTTACGATTGTGAGGCTTATGCTATCGCTCTGTGCTACCGGCCTTTCTTCATTACAGAAGGCTAAGTTAACATACATTCTCTTGTTTGGGCTTTTTTGAGTTAGCGTCCAAAACAACAACAAAAAATCTATTTTTAAATTTGTAGCAATAACAGTTGATTATGAGAAACTAATTAGCGAAACATAAATGATAGAATTCCGACAGTAATGTATTTTGTTGTTGTAAATCATGAAATCTCTACAAACTATCATATAAAAGGATCTAAAAAGTGACAATTCTGGGAGGGAGTGAGAAAGTCACTTCCAAATGTTTGGAGGGATCATTTGCAAGGAGTATGGGAGCTTGTGTGAGTAATCCACACTTTGTGTGCTTTTTCAGTTAAATTATATTAAATTTGTCATTAAGCTTATAAAATGTACCATGCAAATAATAATGCTTAAAGGGTTCATTAATGCGACGATTCCATGCGGAACTTTTGAAATGAAACCTAATGGCGGTTTTTTGTCAGATTAAAATCAGGCATCTAAATTTAAAGGAAACACAAACAAGAGCTGCTGGGTAATTTTAAGATTAGGATAACAAAAAATTTTTGGTAAATTTTCACTCCGAAAATTTCTTTTCATCAATTATCACTCTAAATATCACTTAAGTGAATTTTCCTTGCGAAAATTTTTGTAGTAAATTTTCACAGTGAAAATTTCTTTAGTAAATTTTCACAGTGAAAATTTCTTTGGTAAATTTTCACAGTGAAAATTTCTTTAGTAAATTTTCACAGTGAAAATTTCTTTAGTAAATTTTCACAGTGAAAATTTCTTTAGTAAATTTTCACAGTGAAAATTTCTTTAGTAAATTTTCACAGTGAAAATTTCTTTAGTAAATTTTCACAGTGAAAATTTCTTTAGTAAATTTTCACAGTGAAAATTTCTTTAGTAAATTTTCACAGTGAAAATTTCTTTAGTAAATTTTCACAGTGAAAATTTCTTTAGTAAATTTTCACAGTGAAAATTTCTTTACTAAATTTTCACAGTGAAAATTTCTTTACTAAATTTTCACAGTGAAAATTTCTTTACTAAATTTTCACAGTGAAAATTTCTTTACTAAATTTTCACAGTGAAAATTTCTTTACCAAATTTTCACAGTGAAAATTTCTTTACTAAATTTTCACAGTGAAAATTTCTTTAGTAAATTTTCACAGTGAAAATTTCTTTAGTAAATTTTCACAGTGAAAATTTCTTTACTAAATTTTCACAGTGAAAATTTCTTTACTAAATTTTCACAGTGAAAATTTCTTTACTAAATTTTCACAGTGAAAATTTCTTTACTAAATTTTCACAGTGAAAATTTCGTACGTAAATTTTCACAGTGAAAATTTCTTTAGTAAATTTTCACAGTGAAAATTTCTTTAGTAAATTTTCACAGTGAAAATTTCTTTAGTAAATTTTCACAGTGAAAATTTCTTTAGTAAATTTTCACAGTGAAAATTTCTTTAGTAAATTTTCACAGTGAAAATTTCTTTAGTAAATTTTCACAGTGAAAATTTCTTTAGTAAATTTTCACACTGAAAATTTCTTTAGTAAATTTTCACAGTGAAAATTTCTTTAGTAAATTTTCACAGTGAAAATTTCTTTAGTAAATTTTCACAGTGAAAATTTCTTTAGTAAATTTTCACAGTGAAAATTTCTTTAGTAAATTTTCACAGTGAAAATTTCTTTAGTAAATTTTCACAGTGAAAATTTCTTTAGTAAATTTTCACACTGAAAATTTCTTTAGTAAATTTTCACACTGAAAATTTCTTTAGTAAATTTTCACAGTGAAAATTTCTTTAGTAAATTTTCACAGTAAAAATTTCTTTAGTAAATTTTCACAGTGAAAATTTCTTTAGTAAATTTTCACAGTGAAAATTTCTTTAGTAAATTTTCACAGTGAAAATTTCTTTAGTAAATTTTCACAGTGAAAATTTCTTTAGTAAATTTTCATAGAGAAAATTTTTTTGGTAAATTTTCACAGTGAACATTTCTTTAGTACATTTTCACAGTGAAAATTTCTTTAGTACATTTTCACAGTGAAAATTTCTTTAGAACATTTTCACAGTGAAAATTTCTTTAGTACATTTTCACAGTGAAAATTTCTTTAGTACATTTTCACAGTGAAAATTTCTTTAGTACATTTTCACAGTGAAAATTTCTTTAGTAAATTTTCACAGTGAAAATTTCTTTAGTGAAAATTTCTATAGTAAATTTTCACAGTGAAAATTTCTTTAGTAAATTTTCACAGTGAAAATTTCTTTAGTAAATTTTCACAGAGAAAATTTCTTTAGAACATTTTCACAGTGAAAATTTCTTTAGTACATTTTCACAGTGAAAATTTCTTTAGTACATTTTCACAGTGAAAATTTCTTTAGTACATATTCACAGTGAAAATTTCTTTAGTACATTTTCACAGTGAAAATTCTTTAGTACATTTTCACAGTGAAAATTCTTTAGTACATTTTCACAGTGAAAATTTCTTTAGTACATTTTCACAGTGAAAATTTCTTTAGTACATTTTCACAGTGAAAATTTCTTTAGTACATTTTCACAGTGAAAATTTCTTTAGTACATTTTCACAGTGAAAATTTCTTTAGTACATTTTCACAGTGAAAATTTCTTTAGTACATTTTCACAGTGAAAATTTCTTTAGTACATTTTCACAGTGAAAATTTCTTTAGTACATTTTCACAGTGAAAATTTCTTTAGTACATTTTCACAGTGAAAATTTCTTTAGTACATTTTCACAGTGAAAATTTCTTTAGTAACTTTTGTATCCCATGTAACAAAATATTTTTTTCACAACGCCGCGTCATACTCTTTTCTGTATCACGTTCGTAGTTAGTTTGTACTTGCAATTACACCTATGCTTATTTTGAAACAAAATTTTTTAAATTGCTTTTCTGCATTACAATGCCTTCTAGCAGATAAAAGTTCGTATATGCAATGAAATATTAAATGTCATATTTTTTGATGTCGTTTCTTCATAGAGGGTCCTAGATAGGATTGCTTTGTCTTTGTGTTACCCTGACATACATTACGTGCTGGAAGTTCAGTTTGTCCGAATTTATTACCGTTGGAATCAAAAGACAAACACACAACCATTGTTTTAAATTTTTGTGCTTTAAAAGGAAATTTGGCCTGTTAATTTTGAACAATCTTTAGAGGACGCTATTAAGGTCAAACATGATTTGTTTTCTTTAACATTTGAATTTCCTCTAGGCATGTTATAAATCTCTAAACAAAAATTTCATCTCTTCATTTGGAGGCCTCCATGTTGATTACATTTGTGAGGTGCCATTTGAAAAAAATGGCATGGCAGTTATGTAAAAACTTCTCCATAAAAAGGTGTCGCACTGTGACATGCCGTTTGGACTTGGCTATCAAAATGTGGTCTAATATCATTGATCTTAAACCTGAATCGGACAGTATTCATAGAAGTTTGACTCCGTGTTTTAATGGAATGTGATTTGCAATCGTGATTATCACAGACGGACGGACATAAAGGAGTTTGGTAAAGCCGATAACGATATTGTGCTGAGGACATAGAAAAAGCACTTTTCCCCGCTGCTGATATCCGATTATGGTGGCCATGAGTAAACCACAGAACCAATACCTGGTAATGGTAAATAATGTGTACCACCTAGTCCACGTAGCAGAAACTCGTCTGAAAAGCCATAAGGCAGCAGGAGTCGATGGGTTGCCGGCTGGACTGTTTTAAACCGGAGGCGACATTTTGATAAGACGTTTGCATCAACTCCCCTTGCTCAATCTGGCTAGAAGAACACATACCCGATGATAGCAACCGCAGTATATTATGTCCCGTACACAAGAATGGGGTCAAGACAGTATGTGCCACCTACAGGCGTTAAGTCTCCTTCCTATCGCATACAAGATACCATCGGCGGTATTGTGTGAATGATTAAAGTCAAAAGTCAATGAAATAATTTGGCGTGAATAGGTATGGCACACTATTGACAAAAGATCATATGCTAGTCGTCGCCTATGCCGACGACGACGCTCTGAATCATGGGTACTTGTGAAAGCAGATAAGGCAGTACTTGGAGTGTTTGAGAGAACAATCCTTCGTAAATTATATGGAGCAGTCTGCTTTAATTGCCAATATAAGCATCGTATGAACCACTAGCTGTATGAGCTGAAAAGGATATTGGAGGAGGAGTGCAGATGTCGAGGCGCTTGGAAATCTATTCCACTTTTTTCTAGAGGAATAAATGTTCTGTAATGGCCAACCTAAGTTAACTAAGTACTCTTTGAGCATATGTCATGTGGGAAAAAAATCTAATGGTGTTACTCGAAGAAAACAAAAAATAAGTAAAAGCGTGCAAGGTTCGGTCGGGCCGAATCTTATAAACCCTCTACAATGGATCGCATTTGTCAAGTTCTTTGAATGACTTTTTCAAATAGCAAAACACCAGTCATAGAAAAATACCACCTCCAAAATTACAGGTAAATCGAGTAATAAGGGCGCCCTCCAGAGGCTTAAAAAGTCAATCTGGGAGATCGGTTTATATGATAGCTATATCAGGTTATATACCGATTTAGACCATACATGTTGGAAGTCACTCCAAAACGACATATGCAAAATTTCAATCATATTGGAATTGCGCCCTCCAGAAGCCCAATAAGTCTAATCGGTAGATCGGTTTGTATGGCGGCTATGTCAGGATATCGACTGACCATAGACCAAACTTGACACAGTTGTTGGAAGTGAACACTTTATGCAAAATTTTGGCCAAATCGGTTAAGAATTGCGCCCTTTAGAAGCTCAAGAAGTCAAGACACAAGATCAGTTTATGTACCGATTTGAACTATAGTTAGCACAGTTGTTAGAAATCATAACGAAACACGTCTGGCAAAATTTCAGCCAAATCGGATAGGAATTGCGTCTCTAGAGGCCATAGAAGTCTAATCGGGAGATCGGTTTATAAGGCGGCTATATCAGGTTATGAACTGATTTAGGCTAAACTTGCCACAGTTGTTGGAAGTCATACCAAAACATTTCATGCTAAATTTCAGCCAAATCGGATAAGAATTGCGCCTTCTAGAAGCTCTAGAAGTCAAGACCCTAGATAGGTTTTTATGGCAGCTATATCAGGTTATCAGCCAATTTAGACCATACTTGGCACAGTTGTTGAAAGTCATAACAAAACACAAATTTCATTCCAATCGGATAAGAATTGCTGCCCCTAGTTGCTCAAGAAGTCAAGACCCAAGATCGGTATATATGACAGCTGTATCAAAACATGGACCGATTTGGCCCACTTACAATCCCAACTGACAAAATTGTTATACCCCCCATTCTGTGGCGGAGGGTATAACAAGTAAAAACTTATTATATTCGGCCGTGCCGAACTTTGAATATCCATCATCACCATTGATGCGTTCGACATCCTTTTTTATACTCTCCACCATAAGATGGGGGGTATACTAATTTCGTCATTCTGATTGTAACTACTCGAAATATTCGTGTGAGACCCCATAAAGTATATATATTCTTGATCGTCGTGAAATTTTATGTCGATCTAGCCATGTCCGTCCGTCTGTCCGTCCGTCCGTCTGTCTGTCGAAAGCACGCTAACTTCCGAAGGAGTAAAGCGAGCCGCTTGAAATTTTGCACAAATACTTCTTATTAGTGTAGGTCGGTTGGTATTGTAAATGGGCCATATCGGTCCATGTTTTGATATAGCTGCCATATAAACCGATCTTGGGTCTTGACTTCTTGAGCCTCTAGAGTGCGCAATTCTTATCCGATTTGAATGAATTTTTGCACGACGTGTTTTGTTATGATATCCAACAACTGTGCCAAGTATGGTTCAAATCGGTTTATAACCTGATATAGCTGCCATATAAACCGATCTTGGGTCTTGACTTCTTGAGCCTCTAGAGTGCGCAATTCTTATCCGATTGGAATGAATTTTTGCACGAAATATTTTGTTATAATATCCAACAATTGTGCCAAGTATGGTCAAAATCGGTCCATAACTTGATATAGCTGCCACATAAACCGATCTGGGGTCTTGACTTCTTGAGCCTCTAGAGTGCGCAATTCTTATGCGATTGGAATGAAATTTTGCACGACGTGTTTTGTTACGATATCCAACAACCGTGCCAAGTATGGTTCAAATCGGTGCATAACCTTATATAGCTGTCATATAAACCGATCTTGGGTCTTGACTTCTTCAGCCTCTAGAGGGCGCAATTATTATCCGATTTGCCTGAAATTTTATACGACGGATTCTCTCATGACCATTAACATACGTGTTTATTATAGTCTGAATCGGTCCGATACAGCTCCCATATAAATCGATCTCTCTATTTTACTTCTTGAGCCCACAAAGAGCGCAATTCTTATTCGAATTGGCTGACATTTTACACAGGTCTCCAACATATAATTTAATTGTGGTCCAAACCGGACCATATCTAATAGAAGAGCAAATCTTTTCTTATATCCTTTTTTTTGCCTAAGAAGAGATGCCGGGAAAAGACTCGACAAACGCGATCCATGGTGGAGGGTATATAAGATTCGGCCCGGCCAAACTTAGCACGCTTTTACTTGTTTTTTATTACAACTCCACTACCATATCCAAATATGGGCTGGGTTGGATCATATTTGGTTCAGGTGCGGAGAACACAAGAGAACACGGAGAATACAAGTCACTCTTTAATCGAAATCGGGCAATAAATCCGATTTTTATGGAACTAAGACCCAAAATTGATGGGTCTATATGGCTGCTATATCTAAAGATGGTCCAATCTGGACTATATTCGAGAGGGAAGAAGGGATGTTTGTCGCAACTCACTGTTTTCAGTTTCAATTTCAGTGAAATCGGTTAATAAAAGCGGTTTTATGGGCTTAAGACTGACAGATCGGTCTATATGGCAGCCGTGAGCGTGGAAAGGCCCCTTGGGGGTGGGCTTAGCACCCCTCGTTGTTTATGATAAAATTTTCAATTTTATTGCTATTTGAAGGGTTTTAGACCACCCATCCCCAGCAAGCTGGAATGGATTCGCTAATGATGGCAGCTATATCTAAGACACAAAATTGGCAGACCGGTCTATATGCCACCTACATCTAAATATAGTCCAATTTGGACCATATTCGGGTCGAATAACGGGAGGCCTATAACAAATCACTGTTGTTTTTTTTATTTTGGCAAAATCGGGTAATAAATGCGGCTTTTATGGATGGGCGTTAGACCCTAAACAGATCGGTTACAATGGCAGCTAGAAAATATGCTCTGGTTTAGACCATATTCATGTCTAATAAAGGAAGGCTAAAGGCAACTGACTGTTAAAAATTTCAGCGATATCGGGTTATAAATGGGGCTTTTATGGGCTTAAAACTTTAAATCGGCAGATCGATCTATGTGGCATCTATATCTAAATATAGGCCGTTGTGTACCATTTTCGGGTCGGATGACGGGATGCTTAAAGCAACTCACTGTTTTAGATTTCGTTGAAATCGGCTTTTATGGGGTTAAGACACTTACTCGCCAGATGTGGACCATATTCGTGCTGGATGACGGGAGGCTTAAGGCAACTCACTCTTTGTAATTTTAGCGAAATCGGGTTATAAATCAGGCTTTTATGGGCTTAAGACCCTAAATCGGAAGATCGAGTTATATGGCAGCTATATCCAAATATCTATATCCAAATCTAAGTTAGGAATTCCGTGCTACTAATAAAATGCTTAATTATTTTCCATGCCTCTTCCCTAAGTTGATTCATGTTTGGTATAGTGTCCCCACCTAAGTGCCGGTATCTGAAATATCAAAAGAAATGCTCCATCAAAAGAAATGCTCCCACGTCTCATCATATTCCCCGCATGCCCTAAACATGCTATCACTATCCGCACCGATACACAAGTGAGCTCATAGTCCTATGTGTCCCGTCATATTACCAATAGCTTACTGACCTTCTTCTTACTTCCTTTCAGTAACAGCATAGTCTTCTCACGATCTGGATCCCCCATAGGGTTTTCGCCGTCCTAATGACAATTTCGTTTTTCTACAGGGTTGCATGCGCATTCGTCTCTCTCGCCTTTTACTCTAACTGCGTCGACCCGAAAGGCCTTAATCTAGCCCAAAAGGCTTTAACCAAGCCCGAAAGGCTTTAACCGGGTATCCGGTTATCCGCAAGAGTGCGTCCTGGTTGTTATTGCCCTTTATGGCAATTTAACTGTCGATAAATATGTTCACACTCGACGTCCTCGCGTGAATACCATACCACCTCACGCATTTCGTGATCGCCCGGATCTCCGCCTGTAGGATTGTATTACGGTCAGGCAGTCTAAAACAGATCACAGTCCCTGGGCTCTCAATGTAGACCCCCAGGCTCACTCTGTCCTCTATATCCTCGTGCTTTGATGCATCCGTGTAACATGATTTTCCAGATGACAATACTAGGGTTCCCTCAATCCAAGGCTGTGCCGCTGGCAACAGTACCTCGCACTCGACCTCAAGGTTCATCTCAGGTATCCGATCGGAAACCCCATTCCCTTTCCTTTCAGGTTTCCTATAATCGCCTCGATTATATCGCAATGGTATGAGTTGCTGCCATCCTCAATCCATTCTCCCATCGCATAAAGTCTCATAGCCGTAGTGGCTGCCTCACACTTAATCTGTATGTCAATGGCTCGAATATCTAGAATAGTCTCCAGTGCCCTAGTGGGCGTGGTCCTCATCGCTCCGCCTATGTCGAGACAAAATTTTCTCTGAACTTGTTGTATGGTATAATGTTGCACTTCTCCACAGCAGTCCACCAAACTACTGAGGCGTAAGTAAGTATTGGTCAAATCACGCTCCTGTAGAGCCAGTGTACTATCCTCGGATTCAGGTCATTTCGAGCCTACGGCTCGTCTACATAGTGCCCAACATCTGTGAGCCTTCTCAGTACGCTCCTGAATGTGACACTTCCACTTCAGTTTCCTGTCCAAGATCGCACCTAAGTATTTGACCTTGTCAGATATCGAAATCGTCTTATTGAGGAAACGTGGTGCGATAAATTGTCCCACCTTCGTCTGCCTTGTGAACAGGTATATTTCACTCTTCTCTGGGTTAACATTGGGTTTAGCCCAGTCATATGCCTGGGTTTAGCCCAGTCATATGCCTGGGTCTAGCCCAGTCATATGCCTGGGTCTAGCCCAGTCATATGCCTGGGTCTAGCCCGGTCATATGCCTGGGTCTAGTCCAGTCATACGCCTGGGCCTAGCTCAGTCATATGCCTGGGTTTAGCCCATTCATATGCCTGGGTTTAGCCTAGTCATAATCCTGGGTCTAGCCGAGTCATATGCCTGGGTCTAGCCCAGTCATATTCCTGGGTCTAGCCCGGTCATATGCCTGGGTTTAGCCCAGTCATATGCCTGGGTCTAGCCCAGTCATATGCCTGGGTCTAGCCCAGTCATATTCCTGGGTCTATCCCAGTCATATGCCTGCGTCTAGCCCAGTCATATTCCTGGGTCTTGCCCAGTCATATGCCTGGGTCTAGCCTAGTCATATTCCTGGGTCTAGCCGAGTCATATATTTGGGTCTAGCCCAATCATATGCCTGGGTCTAGCCCAGTCACATGCCTGGGTCTTGCTCAGTCATATGCCTGGGTCTTGCCCAGTCATATGCCTAGGTCTAGCCCAATAATAGACGGGTTCAAATCCCTCCTCAGTCAGCATCCGTAATAGGTCACCCATAGGAGTGCCGATAAAATGCCCCCTGCCTCGTACCTTGTGCCACTTTCTCCCTATTATCCACCTGTTTCTTAGCATATGGTTTATCCAGTCTCTAAGGACCGGGTCCACCCGGTACTGGTCTAAGGATTGGATCCAAGTGGCGGCCGCACATTGTTAAAAGCCCCCTCGATGTCATTGCATACCGTCAGTGTGTACGTTTTGGCATCGAAGGATTCTTCTATTTGAGGCACTACCTCGTACAGGGCAGTCTCCACCGACCTTCCCTTGGCACAGGCATGCTGTTTGTATTTGAACAGTTCGCTGGATGTCCTACTCTTTATTGTGGTGTTCACAATACGTTCCATGGTTTTGAGAAGAAAGGACGTGGTGGTGGGCATAAAAATCGCATTAATCGTCAAGTTTTATGGAATTTGGAATTGGCTTTAAGTTTCTCCATATGAAGCGGCTTATATGGAACCTAGTTTATAAAAATTACAAGAATTCATGGGTTATGCGAAGCAACCTTGCAGTTAAACTTCCATAGAAATCAATTTAAGTTACTTAGCACCAGCAAGCCCAATTCCTAACCGAATTGGATGTAATTTTGCATATTGACCTCTGTTCTAGCTTCTGACTTCATTATCAAGGCAATTGCCTGGAAATTTTACATTAAATTTTAGCTTTGTGCCTTTCGTACAATACATTCCCTTACAAATGCCAGTTTTTTTCATTGCAAAAACTAATTCACTGAAATTAAGGATACACAAATCTATTAAAATTCTATTCAACTATTTTAAAATGTTATCAAACACATGCCATATGCATATACTATTTGCTTGCATTATTTATCAACAATGGCATATTTTGAATTTTGGTTTAGATAGACAGAATAAATGTTGTTTTGTTGGGAATTTAACGTCATGTGCTGCTAAAGTTGTCGATAATTAGTGAAATTGTTTAAACTTGTCGTTTAGGGGTGAATACAGTTTTATTCTAGCTCTGCATAATTAAATTTGAATTATGTAATTCAGCAATAATAGAGTGAATGCATTTGTAATTGGCCATCACAATTTATCACTTATCTATAAAGTGAAAATTAATCTAAATTTTTGTTTGAGAACATGTCATGGGTATTGGCAAAATTATGTTTCTGCAATAATAACGTAAAACATGTACAAATTAACATGTAATAAGTTGAACCAGTGAGGAAGGGCAAAAGTCGGGCGGCGCCGACTGTATAATACCCTACACCTACCCCATAAATACAATGTTGGAACTATATCCAATTCTGAACCAATTTTCATCGACCTCGACTAGCATATATTGGGTTGCCCAAAAAGTAATTGCGGATTTTTCATATAGTCGGCGTTGATATTTGATTAAAGTTCTTTCTAAGTTTTATTAAAAATGCATTTACTTTCTTTTAAAAAATCCGCAATTACTTTTTGGGCAACCCAATAGGTTCAAACTGTAATAACTACGGTTGACAAATGACAACATTATGGCAAATTACCCAAAATCTGACGAACATATATATATGGGAGCTATATCTAATTCTGAACCGACTTCGAGCAAACTCGAATAATGTGGAAGTCGTCGAGGAAAGGTTATGTGCCAAATTTTGAGAAGATTCGTTAATAAATGCGCTTGCAATGGCTCTAGGAGTGGAAATAGGGCGATATATATATACAAGAGCTGTATCTAAATCTGAACCGATTTTTATGAAATTCATCAATAATGTCGAGAGTCATAAGAAAATCCTTCCTGCCAAATTTCAAGAGAATCGGTTAACAAATGACCATTTAAATGTTTTTTTTCGGCAAATCGGACGAACATATATATGGGAGCTATATCCAAATCTGAATCGATTTGAAGCTAATTTCTCACATATTGTGGTAGTCGTTGAGGAAGGTGTTGTACCAAATTTTAAGAAGATTCGTTAGTAAATGCGCTTGCAATGGCTCTAGGAGTGGAAATAGGGCGATATATATATGACAGCTATATCTTAATCTGGGCCGATTTCTATGAAATTCACCTGCAATGTCGAGAGTCATAAAAAAATCCTTCCTGCCAAATTTCGAGAGAATCGGTCAACAAATGACCATTTTATTGCATTTTTTTCGGCAAATCGGACGAACATATATATGGAAGCTATATCCAAATCTGAATCGATTTCAAGCAAATTTCTCAGATATTGTGGTAGTCGTCGAGCAAGGTGTTGTACCAAATTTTGAGAAGATTCGTTAATAAATGCGCTTGCAATGGCTCTAGGAGTGGAAATAGGGCGATATATATATATACAAGAGCTATATCTAAATCTGAACCGATTTTTATGAAATTCATCAATAATGTCGAGAGTCATAAAAAAATCCTTCCTGCCAAGTTTTGAGAGAATCGGTCAACAAATGACCATTTTATTGCATTTTTTCGGCAAATCGGACGAACATATATATGGGAGCTATATCCAAATCTGAATCGATTTCAAGCAAATTTCTCAGATATTGTGGTAGTCGTCGAGGAAGGTGTTGTACCAAATTTTGAGAAGATTCGTTAATAAATGCGCTTGCAATGGCTCTAGGAGTGGAAATAGGGCGATATATATATACAAGAGCTGTATCTAAATCTGAACCGATTTTTATGAAATTCATCAATAATGTCGAGAGTCGTAAAAAAATCCTTCCTGCCAAGTTTCGAGAGAATCGGTCAACAAATGACCATTTTATTGCTCTTTTTTCTGCAAATCGGACGAACATATATATGGGAGCTATATCCAAATCTGAATCGATTTCAAGCAAATTTCTCAGATATTATGGTTGTCGTCGAGGAAGGTGTTGTACCAAATTTTGGGAAGATTCGTTAGTAAATGCGCTTGCAATGGCTCTAGGAGTGGAAATAGGGCGATATATATATACAAGAGCTATATCTAAATCTGAACCGATTTTTATGAAATTCACCAGCAATGTCGAGAGTCATAAGAAAATCCTTCCTGCCAAATTTCAAGAGAATCGGTTAACAAATGACCATTTTATTGCTCTTTTTTCTGCAAATCGGACGAACATATATATGGGAGCTATATCCAAATCTGAATCGATTTCAAACAAATTTCTCAGATATTATGGTTGTCGTCGAGGAAGGTGTTGTACCAAATTTTGGGAAGATTCGTTAGTAAATGCGCTTGCAATGGCTCTAGGAGTGGAAATAGGGCGATATATATATACAAGAGCTATATCTAAATCTGAACCGATTTTTATGAAATTCATCAATAATGTCGAGAGTCATAAGATAATCCTTCCTGCCAAATTTCAAGAGAATCGGTTAACAAATGACCATTTTATTGCTTTTTTTCTGCAAATCGGACGAACATATATATGGGAGCTATATCCAAATCTGAATCGATTTCAAGCAAATTTCTCAGATATTGTGGTAGTCGTCGAGGAAGGTGTTGTACCAAATTTTGAGAAGATTCGTTAATAAATGCGCTTGCAATGGCTCTAGGAGTGGAAATAGGGCGATATATATATACAAGAGCTATATCTAAATCTGAACCGATATTTATGAAATTCATCAATAATGTCGAGAGTCATAAGATAATCCTTCCTGCCAAATTTCAAGAGAATCGGTTAACAAATGACCATTTTATTGCTTTTTTGTGCAAATCGGTCGAACATAAATTGGGTTGCCCAAGAATTGCACAGTTGTTCGAAGGGTTGCACAGTTGTTCGAAGTCTTAGCAGAACACATTGTGCAAATTTTCAGCCAAATCGGATGAAAATTGAGGCTTGTTAGGGAGATTGGTTTATCAGGTAATAGTCCGATTTGGACCGTACTTGTCACAGTTGTTGGAAGTCACAACAAATTTCATCCAAATTGGACAAAAAATTAGGCTTGTAAGGACTCAAGTAGTCAAATCTGAAAATCGGTTTATATGGGAGCTATATCAGATTTTAACCTTTCTTAGCACAGTTATTGGAAGTCCTAACAAAACTCGGCATGCAAAATTTTAGCCGAATCGGATACGAATTGCGCTCTCTAGAGACACAAGAAGTCTTATCGGGAGATCGGTTTATATGGTAGCTCAGGTTATGATTATGATTTGGACCATACTTGGAGCAGTTGTTGGGAGTTATAGCAGAACACTTCATGCTAAACTAAAGCCAAAGCGGATAAGAATTGCGCGCCCTAGAAGCTCAAGAAGCCGAAACCCAAGATCAGTTTATATGGCAGCTATATCAAGACATTAACTGATATGGCCCATTTACAATCCCAACCGACATACTCTAATAAGAAGTATTTGTGCAAAATTTCAAGCGCCTAGCTGTACTCCTCCAAAAGTTTGCGTGCTTTCACCAGACGGACGGACGGACAGACGGACGGAAATGGCTAGTTCGACTTAAAATGTCACGACAATCAAGAATATATTGGGTTGCCCAAAAAGTAATTGCGGATTTTTTAAAAGATAGTAAATGCATTTTTAATAAAACTTAGAATGAACTTTAATGAAATGTACTTTTTTTACACTTTTTTTCTAAAGCAAGCTAAAAGTAACAGCTGATAACTGACTGAAGAAAAAATGCAATTACAGAGTCACAAGCCGTTGAAAAGATTTGTCAACGCTGACTATATGAAAAATCCGCAATTACTTTTTGGGCAACCCAATATATACTTTATGGGGTCTTAGACGCATAAAATGACGAAATTAGTATACCCCCATTCTATGGAGGAGGGTGTAAAAAACTAAAAAGGAATTTCGAATAAGAAAATTTTAAGCTAGGATATCCGTGCTACTTCCAAAATCCTCAACTTTTTTCCATACCACTCCCCTAAGTTGGTTCATGTCAAGTATCGTGTTCCCATCTAAGTTCCGGTGTTTGTTAGTCGCGAAAGGCAGGCAATGACATAGAAAACGCTCCAACGACTCATCATCTTTCCCACATGCCCTACACATGCATCATGTGGGAAGATGATGAGATGTTGGAGCATTTCCTATGTCATTGCTGGAGTAGCTCTTCTGCTTTGTTAAACTGTACCGATTGTTATAGAATTTCTAGATAAATCAATTTAGGTTTATCTGTTTGTCTGTCCTTCCATCTTTTATTCATGCATTTGTTCTTCTCTAAATGGTCGTCCCAACGGAAAACCCATCTAGACATAGTTATACATAGTTCCCGTATACAGTCGAGACTGGATAAGTGAAAAGCTAAAAATTAGTTTTTTTTTCACTTATCCGAAATTTGTAGTTCAGCGTGATTCGAATAAGTAAAATTTCAGCTAAGCGTAGTTTGGCTAAATACAGGGTCATTTTTATACCCATTACTATAGAATGGGGGTATGCTAATCTAGTATCCGATTATCTAATATCCGATTTGGGTAAAACGGCTTCTCCCATGACCTTCAACATACATATCGATATGGTCTTAATCGATCTATAGCCTGATATTGCTCTCATATAAGCCGATCTCCCCACTATGCTTCTTAAGCCTTTACAAGGTTCAATTTTTATCCGAATGGACTGATTTGGCCTTTAACTTTAAATGCATTTATTGTCCGAATTGGACTATAACTTGACATCGCTCCAATAGCATACCAATTCTCATCCATTATTCTTTGTTTGCTTAAAAAGATATGCCGCGTAAAGAACTCGATAAATGCGATCCATGGTGTAGGGTATAGACGACACGGCCCGGTCGAGCGTAGCACACTCTTACTTGTTTTTTCTATTTAGGTTACATTCTCGGAAATAAGAGGTAACCTTCTGGTGGAATTGCTCGCTTTTGTCGATAATAACGTGCTAAAGTTGATATTTTCAAAGTATACTTTAGGGCGTGCTTGTTGAAGGTTTCCGTATCGATAAGACTGTTCAGGTATGTAAAACCAGACGGTAATATTTTATAATTGAATCATAGTTTTAGGCGTCTGTGTTTTATGCCCGACTTGGACGCATCTGTTATCCACCGTATAGCCCTGACCTTGCACCATCAGACTACCATCTTTGTTTCGATCTTTGCAGAACGCCTTAAATGGTAAAACTTGCGGCAATGATGAGGCTATAAAATCCCACTTGGTTCAGTTTTTTTGCAGATAAAGGCCAGAAGTTCTATGAGCGTGAAATACTAAATTTGCCAGGAAGATGGCAAGAGGTTATCGAACAAAATGGCAATTATATATTTGATTAAAGTTCATTCTAAGTTTTATTAAAAATACATTTACTTTCTTTTAAAAAAATCCGCAACCATCGTTTTTATACCCACCACCATTTGCAACACATCGAAGTATCCGTTTCCGACCCTATAAAGTATATTCTTGATCAGCGTAGAAATCTAAGACGATCTAGTCATGACCGTCTATCCGTCTGTCCGTCTGTCCGTCTGTATGTTGAAATCACGCTACAGTCTTTAAAAATAGAGATATTGAGCTGAAACTTTACACAGATTCTTTTTTTTTTGTCCATAAGCAGGTTAAGTTCCAAGATGGGCTTTATCGGACTATACGATATTCGATTCGCCGATTAAGGGTCTTAGGCCCATAAAAGCCACATTTATTATCCGATTTTGCTGAAATTTGGAAGAGTAAGTTGCGTTAGGCCACTCAGCATCCATCTACAATTTGGCTCAGATCGGTTCAGATTTGGATATAGCTGCCATATAGACCGATCAATCGATTTAAGGTTTGGGGCCCATAAAAGGCGCATTTATTGTCCGATTTTGCCGAAATTTGGCACAGTGAGTTGTGCTAGGCCCTTCGATATCCTTTGTCAATTTGGCTCAGATCGGTCTAGATTTGGATATAGCTGCCATATAGACCGATCCTCCGATTTATTGCCTTAGGCTCATAAAAGCCACATTTATTATCCGATTTTGCCGAAATTTGGCACAGTGAGTTGTGTTAGGCCCTTTGACATCCCTCTTCAAATTTGTCCAGATCAGTTCAAATTTGGATATAGCTTCTATATAGACCGATCTCTTGATTTAATGCCTAGGGTCCATAAAATGCCCATGTATAATCCGATTTCGCTCAAATTTGGCACAGTGAGTTGTGTTAGGCTTTTCGACATTCGTATCGTAAAGGGTGATTTTTTTGAGGTTAGGATTTTCATGCATTAGTATTTGACAGATCACGTGGGATTTCAGACATGGTGTCAAAGAGAAAGATGCTCAGTATGCTTTGACATTTCATCATGAATAGACTTACTAACGAGCAACGCTTGCAAATCATTGAATTTTATTACCAAAATCAGTGTTCGGTTCGAAATGTGTTCATTCACCGTTCAGCGATGAGGCTCATTTCTGGTTGAATGGCTACGTAAATAAGCAAAATTGCCGCATTTGGAGTGAAGAGCAACCAGAAGCCGTTCAAGAACTGCCCATGCATCCCGAAAAATGCACTGTTTGGTGTGGTTTGTACGCTGGTGGAATCATTGGACCGTATTTTTTCAAAGATGCTGTTGGACGCAACGTTACGGTGAATGAACACATTTCGAACCGAACACTGATTTTGGTAATAAAATTCAATTCAAAGCATACTGAGCATCTTTCTCTTTGACACCATGTCTGAAATCCCACGTGATCTGTCAAATACTAATGCATGAAAATCCTAACCTCAAAAAAATCACCCTTTATATGGTTCAGATCGGTCTATATTTGCATATGACTAGCAAAAATACCAATATTTTATTCTGTTAAATTGAAGAATGGCTTGTACTTATTAGACTACTCAATATACGTGTCGACTTTGGTCCAAATCGGACCATATTTCGATAAAGCTGCTATGGGGGCATAAATTATGTATTTTCACCGGATTATGACGAATGATGGTTTACATACATATATACCCGAGGTAGGGGGTGTCCAAAGTTCGACCCGTGGTCGTTTGAGTTGGTAACACTTTGTGCCATGTACTCCGTATACAGATTTCAGTTGCAAGCCTAATACATATTGCCATAATATTTAATATATGCAGCAACCCCTTCGTAGTTTTGTGTTTAACATTTAAATCAAAGGGGTAAAGGAGAGATGGACTCGTTGAAAATGGTCATAAAACAAAAGCTATTGTATTATGCTATTGCGTCTATTTAATATGTTTTTAATTAAGTTGATCATAAAGTGGCATAAATCAGTGGCACTTAAAATTACTCATCGTGTCATAAAAATGAACATAAATTCCATAAAAAAAAGGACATTAAAAGAAACTAAGTGTGACTACTACTTACCTGCCCATCGAATCTCTGGTGACCATTACGAGTATCTCTCATATATTTTCCCAAACACATTATGTTTATAACAGTATAATCGCTGCTACACGTAAAGCTGCTCATAACACAAGCGCATACAAACACTCACACACATGTACTGACAAACACACCAACACACACACACACACACACACATACTGCTATAAACACTGTATGAACACTTACAGGAATATAATTATGGCTCGGTTTGTCGCCGGGCCAAGAATATCAAGTTATTCCGGGCTGGTCCTTTTTTTCCCCCCGGATCGTTTTATGATTAAAGTCAATGTTCCATTTCTTGCACTGATTACAGAGAGTCGTGTTGACATGGCTGGAATTCCATTTTAATGAGAAAATATAAGTGCTGCACACATACTCGTAGCACACACACATACTCGGACACATTTCTGTGCATGCATGTATGTACATTAGAGCGTCCCATGCTATAAAGGAGACATTTTTTTGTGCAAAAAGAGACACTGCTCCATTTTATTTCCTTTTTGATCCTAATCGGACTATATCTTGATGTAGCCCTCATATAGAGCGATTCGCCGATTTAGGGTCTTAGGCCCATAAAAGTCATATTTATTATTCGATTTTGCTGAAATTTAGGACAGTGAGTTGTGTTAGGCTCTTCGACATCCTTCTTCAGTTTGGTCCAGATCGGTTCCGGTTTGGATATAGCTGTCATGTAGACCGATCTCTCGATTTAAGGTTCTGAGTTCATAAAAGGCGCATTTATTGTCCGATGGTGCCTAAATTTGGGACAGAGATATATTTTAGACCCTTCAACATTCTTCTTCAATTTGGCGCATGTGGGTCCAGATTTGGATATAGCTGCCATATAGACCGATCTATTGATTTAAGGTCTTGGGCCCATAAAAGGCGCATTTATTGTCCGATTTTGCCGAAATTTGGGAAAGTGATATGTTTTAGGCCTTTCAACATTCATTTTTAATTTGGCGCAGGTCGGTCCTGATTTGCATATAGCTGCCATATAGACCGATCTCTCGATTTAAGGTATTGGGCCCATAAAAGGCGCATTTATTGTCCAAAATTGCCAAAATTTGAGACAGTGAGTTGTGTTAGACCCATCCATATCCGTCTTTAATTTGGCCCTGGTCGGTCCAGATTTGCATATAGCTGCCATATAGACCGATCTCTCGATTTAAGGTATTGGGCCCATAAAAGGCGCATTTATTGCCCGATTTTGCCGAAATTTGGGACAATGAGTTAAGTTAGGCCCCTCGACATCTTTCTGCAGTATGACCCATATCGGTTCAGATTTAGATATAGCTGCCATATGGATCGATCTCTCGATTTAGGGTCTTGGTCCCATAAAAGCCATATTTATTATCCGATTTTGCTGAAATTTGGGACAGTCAGTTTTGTTTGGCCCTTCGACTTCCTTCTTCAATTTGGCCCAGATCTGTTCAGATTTGAATGTATCTTCCACATAGTCCCATCTCTCGATTTAAGGTCTTGGGCCCATAAAAGGCTCATTTATTGTCCGATTTAGGTAAAATTTGGAACAGTGAGTTGCGTTATGCCCTTTGACATCCTTTTTGAATTTGGTCCTAATCGGTCCACATTTGGATGTAGCCGCCATGTAGACCGATCTCTCGATTTAAGGTTTTGGGCCCATAAAATGCGCATTTATTGTCCGATTTCCCCGAAATTTGGGAGAGTGAATTGCGGTAGGCTCCTCGACAACTTTGTGAAATTTGGCCCGGATCGGTTCAGATTTGGATAAAGCTGCCATATAGACCGATCTATCGATTGAAGGTCTTGAGCCTATAAAAGGAGCATTTATTATCCGATTTCGCCGAAATTTGGGAGAGTGAATTGCGGTAGGCTCCTCGACAACTTTGTGAAATTTGGCCCGGATCGGTTCAGATTTGGATAAAGCTGCCATATAGACCGTTTTTTTGATTTTATATCTTGGGCCCATAAAAGGCACATTTATAATTTGATTTCGCTCAAATGTGACACAGTGACTTATTAGGCTTTTTAAAATTCGTGTCGTATATGGTTCAGATTGGTCTATATATGAATATTTCTACCAAAAAGACCAATATTTTGTTCTACAAAATTGAACAATGACTTGTACCTATAAGACTACTCAATATCCGTGTCGAATTTGGTCCAAATGGGACCATATTTCGATATAGCCGCTATGGGGGCATACATTATGCATTTTGCACCGGATTATAACGAAAGGTTGTTTACATATATACACGAGGTGGTGGGTAACCAAAGTTCGGCCGGGCCGAACTTAACGCCGTATTACTTTTTGTAATTAAGGCGGAGATCCTATCAGCACAGAAAGGTCTTTCAGCACAAAAAGGAGAAAGGTTATGCGGACAGACGGACATGGTTAAGCCCCTTCAGCAGGAATTTCTAAGTCGAACTGTACATTTTATCACAGCCGCAGTAGTAATGGAGGGTATAGTTTGTGTTTTTTATAATAAATACCATATATTTGAATACCTTAAAAAGCACTTCATCCAGCTTTGCACATCATGGCGTCACGGGTTATCGTTAACCGATCACCATAATATTTCATATTTTGCATATCGGGATCAAAAGGAAAAGAATAGAGGGTATTCGTTTCAAAAAAAAAAAAAATGCTTATTGGTTTTTAGGACACTCTAATGTATATATGTAATCATTTAAATATGTTGGTATGTACGATTTTATTTTGCACACAACAGATTTTATGACCCATGTGGGCATGCATGTGGTAAAGCTATTGTTGAGGCACAGTGTCTTTTAACGCAAATCGTAGTAATGTTTTTATACCCTACACCACTACTGTGGTACAGGGTATTATAACGTGGTGAATTTGTTTGTAACACCAAGAAGAAAGAGAGATAGACCCATTGCTAAGCATACCGATCGACTCGGAATCACTTTCTGATTCGATGTAGCTATGTCCGTCTTTCCGTCTGTTCATGTTAATTTGTGTACAAACTACAGATCGCAATTTTCATCCGATCGTCTTCAAATTTGGTATGGGCATTTTTTTCGGCCTAGAGACGAAGCTTATTGAAATTGGAAAATATCGGTTCAGATTTGTTGGTCCGATTTGCAGTAAATAATGCCATAAAATGATTTTCGTCAGGAAGGATTTTCTTAAAACTCTTAACGTTATAGGTAAATTTCATAGAAATCGGTTCAGATTTGGATATAGCTCCCATATATATTTTTGTCCGATTTGCAGTAATAATGCAATAAAATGGGATTTGTTAACCGATTCTTTTGAAAACTGGCAGATAGGATTTTCTCTCGACTCTCGACATTACTGCTGAATTTCATAGAAATCGGTTCCGATTTAGAAATACCTAGAATCTTTTGTTCCGTATAGACTCAAAAACGGCTGAACTGATTACCTTGAAATTTTCACAGACTGTGTGGGTTGGTCTGGAAGGAAACACAGGCTATATAATTGTGTTGATATCGCGAGGGGGGCGGACCCTCCCCCTAACCCCAAAAATGCTACCCAAAAATAAAAGTGGACCGATCGGGACGATATGGAATTCAAATGAAAGGTATTCAAGAGTAGAGTACGAATTTCATAATAAAAGTTGGGTCCATGTACCTCGGGGGGCCGCCCCAGCCCTAAAACCCCTTCAAAAAGGTTTAATTGACGATCATGACAATATGGAACTCAAATGAAAGATATTCGGGAGTAGATTACGAATATGATCATGAAGTTGGAATAAACTTTATAATTTATTGATAACGGAAGGGGGCGCACCCTCCACCGTTTCCCCAAAAACACCACCCAAAATCAAAAGTGGACCGATAAGGACAATATGGGTATCGAATGAAAAGTATGCGGGGGTAGATAATGAATCTGACATACAAATTCATATGAAGTATAGGGGGTTACCCCACAAAAAGGCACAAAATGGGCACATTAGCCAATCACTGATATATGGGACTCGGTTTGTTTATTCCGTATAGACTGAAAAACGGCAGAACCGATTTTTTTCGAAATTTTCGCATATTGTGTAGGTTGGTCGAGAAGGAAACATAGGTTATATAAATTTTCGGAATCGGAAGGGGACGGACCCTCCCCCTTGTGCCAAAAACAAAAACCCAAATTTAAAAGTGGACCGATGGGTACAATATAGGTATCAAATGAAAGGTATAGGAAATGAAAGAGTAGAAGACGAATATGGTATCAAAATTTGGGTCTAAGTACCCTTCGGGCCGCCCCAGCCCCAAAATTCCCCCATACAGACGTATTGGACGTTCATTACAATATGGGGCTCAAATGAAAGGTATTCGGGAGTTGATTTTTCGGCTACGTGGCTGAACCGATTTTCTTAAAATTTTCATACTGGGTGGAGGCGGACCTTCCCCCTTACCCCAAAAACGATACCCATATCCGAAAGTGGTCCGATGGGCACAATAAGGGTATCAAATGAAAGATATTAAAGACCAGAAAACGAATATGGTATTAAAATTTGGGTCCAAGTACAGAGCACCATGGCTCGAATTCGATATCCGCATTCAGGGCTAAGTGTCCCACCCTAAAAAAATAGGGAGTTAAAGAAGGCGCAGCGGAGCGGGCCCGGATTGACTAGTTTGTATATAGCGGCCAAAAAGACCGATATTTAACAAAAATGGAAAGTGCTTTGTGTTTATTATTATGTGGTGCAAATCGGTTCATGTTTACATATAGCTGCTATGGGTGCAAAAGTAATGCATTTATCACCGGATTGCGACGAAAGGTGGTTTACAAATATACCCGAGGTGGTGGGTATCCAAAGTTCGGGCCGGCCGCATATAATGCATTTTGATACCCACAACCATAGGTATACTAGTCTAGTCATTCCGTTTGTACCACCTCGAAATATTGGTCTAAGACCCCATAAAGTGTATATATTCTTGATCTTCTCGACGTTCTGAGTCGATCTTGCCATGTCCGTTCGTCCGTCTGTCGAAATCACGATAGCGGTCGAACGCGTAATGCGAGCTGTTTGAAATTTTGCACAGATACGAGGGTTGCCTTTTATATTTCAGGATTAGAGAACAAAAACAAATACTAACCATCGAAAATAGCTTTATTGTTTTATAAAATATTCCCCATTAAGATCAGTACACTTTTGCATGCTTTTCAACCAATTGTCGAATCACTTTTGCCGCTCTGATTGAGTTATCTCCAAATCATGCATTCTGAACGCATCAACCGCTTCTTCAGGTGGCGAAAAACGGTGACCTCTCATTTTATTTTTTGGGTACGGGAATTAAAAGAAGTCATTTGGTGCCAAGTCAGAACTATACGTCGGATGACTCATCAAGTCGATGTTTTGAGTGCTCAACAATGCCGTTGTTTAAGCCGATGTGTGAGAGCTCGCATTGTCTGGGTGAAGAGTGATTCGTCTTCGGCGGTTGGTTTTCCTGATTTCTTGGAAGACAACTGGCAAACAAATGATTGTGTACCACTTAGAATTGACTGTTCTGCGTTGTTCTAATGGTACGATTGCGACATGTCCAGTTTTCCGAAAAAACAGGCGATCATTTGCTTGGAAGTGCTACGTGCGCGAGGAACTTTTATTGAATTTTGCTCATCTGGAAACACCCATACAGTCGACTGCTGTTTACTGTCGGGTTCATACGTGTAATTCCACGATCCATCGCCTGTAACAATGTAATAGATGTGTTTCGAAGCACCGCGATCGTATTTTTGCAGCATTTCTTTCGGCCAATCGACACGAGCCTTATTTTGAGCGATTGACAAATTGTGTGGGATCTAAAGCGAGCATATATTGCAGGAACATTTCCTGCAATATTGAATGTATTCTGGTCCCACTAATGCCTAAGGTTGTCTCAATCCCACGATAGGTCACATGACCATCTTGCAATATCAGTCGGCGCATAGCATCAATTGTTTTTGGAACAACAACTGATTTTGTACGACCATCACGAAATTCGTCTTGGAGTGAACTACAAGCTCGGTTGAATTCACCATACCATCGATAAACACTGGTCCTTGATGGAGCTTCATCGCCAAAAATTGAATTAAGTTCATCGATGCACTGTTGTTGAGCTAATCTACGTCGAATAATCGCACGAAATTGTTCGCGATTAAATTCCTTTTTTTGGGCGTGATGAATCTTTTGAGTTACTGTAAACAACACAAATAGCGCTCGTATGTCAAAACGTTCTGAGTACGTATAATCACATTTGACTTCTTGAGTTCTTACAAGCCGCACTTTTTGGCCGATTTGGCTGAAATTTTGCATGAAGTGTTCTGTTACTACCAACAACTGTCTGAATCGGTCTATAAACTAATATAGCTCCCATATACCCCCATCTCCCGATTTAACTTCTTCCGATCTTCCGATTTGATTTCTTGAGCCCGTACAAGCCGTAAGTTTCATCCGATTTGGCTGAAATTTTGCATACAGTATTCTGTTAAAACTTTCAACAACTGTACCAGTACGGTCCGACTCGGTCTATAACATTAAATAGCTCCCATATAAACCAATCTCCCGATTGGACTTCTTGAGTTCTTACAAGCAGCGAGTTTTGTCCGATTTGGCTGAAGTTTTGCATGTGATGTTCTGTTATAAATTCCAATAACTGTGCTTAGAATGGTCCAAATCTGTCTATAACCTGCTATATATCCCATATACCCCGATCTCCCGATTTAATTTCTTCAGCCCTTACAAGCCGAAATTTTGGTCCGATTTGCTGAAGTATTGCATGAGGTATTCTGTTACGACTTCCAATAATTTTGCCAAATACGATCCAAATCAGTCTATAACCTGATATAGCTCCCATATAAACTGGTCTCTCGATCATCCTTGTTCGGTACCTAGAAGCTTTAAGTTTTGCTGGTTTGACAGAAGTTTGGTATGTAGAATAAATGTATGGCCTTCAGTTAAATTTTTTTTTGTACTAGCTGGACCGGGCCCGCTCCGCTGCGCCTTCTTTTACTTTATATGGAACAAAATTTTCTGGAATATTTATTGTCGACAATTAAAGAGCTTTTAGTGGAAAGCTACGAAAATAGTATATCGCTTGACGAACAATTTAAGAGCCTTTATCTGAATCCCATATGATTTTTATTGATCTTCGAATTTAAGTTTGAATGTAAGGTGTGCTCCGTTCTTAAAATACTTTATTTCAACTCGATATTCTCATTATGCCTGATTAAGGGGTGTTTTCGGGGTGAGCAGCATCGTGCTCTTCTCTCAAATACCATTTATTTAAACCCCATATTGCCATTGGTTTTGAGGGGAGTTTACAGGATGAGGCGTCCCATTCTTCTTGCTCTACCCCCCAATTCCTTTCATTAAAGCTCCACATTGACATGGACGGTAAATATGCCCGATTTAGAGGTGTTTTGGGGAGTGGGGTGGTCCCCCAAACACTAAGCCCTGAAAATATATCAGCTACATGCTCTATTCTCATATATTTGAACCCCATATTGCCATTGACCTCAAAATTGGATATCAAATTCGTTTTCTAATCTCAAATAGCATTCACTTAAACCCCTTATTGAAAAAACCAGCAAATATGTCCGGTTTGGGGTATGGGCCCTAAAAACTATGAATATCGAGCTCCACAGTCTTGACGACCCAAATTGTCTTGGTGAGTAAATACGTCCTATTTAAGGGTTATTATGGTGGTGGGTACCAAATGTCTGTTGGTCCCCAAAGGTTGATGTCAGATTCATGGGCTACTCCCAAATACCCTTCACTTGAGCTCCATTTTTTCATAGTCGGCAAGCATGACCGAGTTTGGGGGATGAGGCGGTCACTCAGTGACTTGGCTTTGAAAATATATTGGGTTGCCCTAAAAGTAATTGCGGATTTTTTAAAAGAAAGTAAATGGATTTTTAATAAAACTTAGAATGAACTTTACACTTTTTTTCTTAAGCAAGCTAAAAGTAACAGCTGATAACTGACAGAAGAAAGAATGCAATTACAGAGTCACAAGCCGTTGAAAAAATTTGTCAACGCCGACTATATGAAAAATCCGCAATTACATTTTGGGCAACCCAATATATGACATTAGTGTTCGACTCTAAAATACCTTTTATATGAACCACATATTGAAATGGTCAGCAAATACTTCCTCTTTGGGTGGTGTTTTGGTTGTGGGGTGGCCCCATAGACCCTTTTTCCCGAACATTGTTGTCAGATTCGTGCTTTACTTCAAAAGACCTTTCATTTGAGCCCCATATTGTAAATTTGTCTTCTTTGGGGTATGTTCTCGGGCGACCCCCCAAACACTTGGTCCCACATCTGGATATGAAATTTGTATTCTACACTCAAATACCTTTTATTTAAGCCCCATATTGCCATGGTCAGTAAATAAGTCCAGTTTGGGGGGTTGTTTTGGGAAAGGGGTGGACCCCCAGAAACTTTGTCCCAAACTTGGATATCAGATTCGTATTTTACTCGCAAATACTTTTCATTTGAGTCCAATATTGCCATGGTCGGTAAATATGTCCGATTTAGGGGTATTTTGGGGGTTGGGGTCGTCCCCCAAACACTTGGTCCCTTTCATTTGAGTCCAATATTGCCATGGTCGGTAAATATATCCGATTTATGGGCATTTTGGGGGTTGGGATGGTCCCCCAAACACTTGGTCTGACAATCGAATATCAGATACGTTTTCTTATCTAAATACGTTTCATTTGAGTCCCATATTGTCGTGATTGGTGTATATATATGGTAGGTTTTGAGGTAGGGCGCCCCTCCAAAGGTACCCGATCCGAAATTGGGATACCAAATTTTTGTCTGTAGATTACTATAAAAGAGCACACAAAATTTCGCTTAAATTGCACCACACATTTCCGAGATCTAGTGTTTTTGAAAATTAGGGTAAGGGGGGAGGGTCCGCTCCCCCTTCAGATATCAAAAATGTAGCACCCTATTTTCACCACCTCGGGGGTCTTGATTTCTTAAGCCTCCAGAGGACGCAATTATTATCCGATTTGGCTGAAATTTTGCATGAGTAGTTTTGTTATGACTTCCAACAACTGTATTAAGAATGGTTCAAATCGGTCCATAACCTGATATAGCTGCCATATAAACCGATATGGGATCTTAACTTCTTGAGCCTCTAAAGGGCGCAAGTATTATCCGATTGGGCTGAAATTTTGTACAACGGCTTCTCTCATGACCTCTAACATACGTGTCGAATATGGCATGAATCGGTTTATAGCTTAATTCAGATCCCCTATAAACCGATCTCCATATTTTACTTCTTCAGCCCCTAAAGTGCGCTATTCTTACTAGATTTGGCTAAAATTGTACACAATTACTTTTACTATGGTCTCCAATATTCAGTTCAATTATGGTCCGAAATGAACCATAACTTGATATTGTTTCAATTCGATCCATGGTGGAGGGTATGTAAGATTCGGCCCGACCGAACTTAGCACTTACTTGTTATATATGTTATAAATTCCTGGCGGTGGGTTCCCAAGATTCGGCCCGACCGAACTTAGCACGCTTTTACTTGTTACTTGTTTTCAAATACTGTGTGAATACTGTGCTGCGGCTTAAGTATGTGCATGGCGTTTAATGTTGGCATTTCTCTGCTTTTCCAAATGGAAATGACGACAAAGATGATAGAGAAAAACGTTCATATGTTGGTCCATTTTTGTCAAGTGGTATACTTCTGCATGTACATACGGACGTACGTATGACCCGTACATAAAAACAGTAGTCAACAAAAGGATATGTACACCTACATTTCCTTGTTCACTGTGGCATTTCTAATGGTAGGAAGTCTATGTGAATGTGACATTGTTATCGAAGACAAGCTCTATTTTTGTGAAACAAAACCCAAGAAGAAGAATGAAGCAGGATGTTTAAAAGAAATAGGAAATGTATCACTGGAATATCGACGCTAATGTGAAGTACAATAATTGGCCACACATTTTTCTAAACTTAAAAATTTTCGGCTTTTAAATGAGTTGGTTTTAAAATTTAAAACAGATAGACTAGAGAATCTCAAACAATCGGAAATCAGTTTGTTTTATACTTAACATTGAAAGGAACCTTTGTTTGTCAATGTTTTATCTATTTTGTTAATTGAATACCTCAACTAGCCTTAAAAAAATCAACTGTGGCAAATAATTTTTTTAATTTTTTCTATTTTTAGACAATGTTAAGAATGAATGTCCCACACAGAAAAACTTCACAAACGTAAGGTAAGTAGCCCGATATTTTTCTATTTTGCAAAATCGAAATTTTGACATCTACTATTTGGCAAATATGGTGATATTTTGTAATATAATATGCCATTTAAAAATTTCCAAGTCTTAGGTTAGCAGGTTAGTTAGGTGCAGATATTAATCCGCCCCATGCCGCTATGGACATTCACCTAAGCCAGTAATAGGCTTGTTGTGCATTCTAAAAACTAGAAATTAATCTTGAAAAAGAAAATCTTAAGTTAGGAATTCCGTGCTACTTACAAAATCGTTAACCCTTAGTTTGTTCATCTCTGGTATCATGTCCGCACCTAAGTAATAGTGTCTGTTAGCCGCGAAAGCCGGACAATGACATAGGAAATGCTCTAAGGCCTCATCATCTTCCCCACATGCTATCACTTGGCTCACCGATTTTACATAAAAGGGCTCGTAGTCCTATGTGTCACGTTATGACACCAAAAGCTATACTAACAAGTAAAAAGGCGGGCCGAACTTTGGATACCCACCACCTCGGGTATATATGTAAACCACCTTCCATCAAAATTCGGTGAAAATTTCATACCTTATACTCATATACCTCATACCGATCTGAATTATACACGACATGGATGTCGAAAAGCCGAACATAAGTCACTGTGTCAAATTTCAGTGAAATCGGATTATAAATGCGCCTTTTATGGGGCCAAGACTTTAAATCGAGATATCGGTCTACATGGCAGCTATATCCAAATCTGGACCGATTTGGGCCAAGTTGCATAAACATGTCGAAGAGCCTAACAATAAGCACTGTCCCAAATTTCGGCGAAATCGGACAATAAATGCCTCTTTTATGGGCCCTAAACCTTAAATCCAGAGATCGGTCTATATGGCAGCTATATTCAAATCTGGACCGATCTGGGCAAAATTGAAGAAGGACGTCGAAGAGCCTAACCAAACTCACTGTCTCAAATTTCAGCGACATCGGACAATAAATGCGTCTTTTATGGCCCCAAAACCTAAAAACTAGATATCGGTCTATATGGCTGCTATATCCAAATCTGGACCGAGCTGTGCGATGTTGCAGAAGTATGTCAAGGGGCTTAACTTAACTCACTGTTCCAAATTTCGGGGACATCGGGCAATAAATGAGCATTTTATGGGCCCAAAACCATAAATCAAGAAATCGGTCTATATGGCAGCTATATCCAAATTTGAACCGATCTGGACCAAATTGAAGAAATATGTCAAAGGGCCTAACACATCTCACTGTCCCCAATTTCAGCAAAATCGGATAATGAATGTGGCTATTATGGGCCTTACACCATAAATCGGAGGATCGATCTATATGGCAGCTATATCCAAATCTGGACCGATCTGAGCCAAATTAACGAAGGATGTCGATGGGCCTTACACAATTCACTGCCCCGAATTTCATCAAAATCGGATAATAAATGTGGCTTTTGTGGGCCTAAGACCCTAAACCGGAGGATCGGTCTATATGGCAGCTATATCCAAATCTGAACCGATCTGGACCAAATTAAAGAAACATATCAAAGGGCCTAAGACAACTCACTGTCCCAATTTCAGCGAAATCGGACCATAAATGTGGCTTTTATGGGCCTTAGACCCTAAATCGGAGGATCGGTCTATATGGCAGCTATATCCAAATCTGGACCGATCTGAGCCAAATTGACAAATGATGTCGAAGGGCCTAACACAACTCACTGTCCCAAATTTCAACAAAATCGGATAATAAATGTGGCTTTTATGGGCCTAAGACCCTAAATCGGCGGATCGGTCTATATGGGGGCTATATCAAGATATAGTCCGATATAGCCCATCTTCGAACTTAACCTGCTTATGGACAAAAAAAGAATCTGTGCAAAACTTCAGCTCAATATCTCTATTTTTTAAGACTGTAGCGTGATTTCAACAGACAGACGGACGGACATGGCTAGATCGTTTTAGATTTTTAGGCTGATCAAGAATATATATACTTTATAGGGTCGGAAATGGATATTTCGATGTGTTGCAAACGGAATGACAAAATGAATATACCCCCTTCCTTCGGTGGTGGGTATAAAAAAGACGATTTTAAGTTAGGAATTCCGTGGCACTTACAAAATCCTTAATTGTTTTCCATACCACTTTCCTAAATTGGTTCATGTCTTGCAAAGTCTCCCCACCTAAGTACCGGTGTCTGTTAGCCGCGAAAGCCGGGCAATGACATAGGAAATGCTCCAACATCTCATCATCTTCCCCACATGCCCTTCATAAGCCTTACACTTGCTATCACTTTCCGCACCAATTTTGCATAAGTGAGCTCGTAGTCCTATGTGTCCCATTATGATACCAAAAGCTAATTTGACGTCCTTCTTACCTCCTTTCAGTTATTGCCTCGTCCTCTCACGATCCGGATCAACACGTAGGACTTTCTCAGTCCTATCTACTGTTTCGCTGTTCCATAGTTCTGTTTGTCGCCCACCCCCTTAAATCGGATTGCGTCGACCCGACAGGTTTTGGCTTGACCAAGTTTATTGACGGCAGTTGTCTGGCTGCCAAATCGTCTTCCATTTCATTCTCCCTTACTCCGTTATGGCCCGACACCCAGACGATGAAGATTGGCGTTAATCTCCTTCTTCGCATTGCAAGACTGTTCATGACCTGACCGTCCTGGTTGTTATTGCCCTTATGGCCATTTTACTGTCCGTAAAGTTGTTTACACTCGACGACCTTGCGTTAGTACCACACCACCTCACGCATTCCTAAATAGTCCGGATCTTCACCAGCAGGATCTCTGTCATTGCCAAATCGTCTGCCATCTCATTCACCGTGACTCCGTTATGGCCCGGCATCCAAACGATGCGGATGTTGTCATCCTCAGAGTTAATCTCCTTCGTACACTGCAAGACTGTTCGGGACCTGGTAGTTATCACGTGTCCGTAAAGATGTTTACACTCGACGTTCAAGCGTTAGTACCACACCACCTCACTCTTTCCTTAATAGCCCGGATCTTTGCCTGCAGGATCTTCGTCATTGCCAAATCATCTGCCATTTTATTTTCCCTTACTCCGTTATGGCCCGACACCCAAACGATGAGGATTGTGCCATCCTCGGAGAAGGTGTTAATCTCCTTCTTACACTGCAAGTCTATTCGCGATCTTACCCTCCTGGTTGCTATTGCCCTTATGGCAATTTTATTGTCCGTAAAGATGTTGATTTCCTCGCGTTAGCTCCACACCACCTCACGCATTCCGTGATCGCCCCGATCTTCGCCTGCAGAACCGTATTATGGTCAGGTAGTGTAAAATAGATCTCAGTCCCTGGGTTCTCAATGTTGACCCCCAGGCCCACTCTGTAATCTAGCTTTGATCAATCCGTGTAACATGAGCTTCCAGATGGCAATACTAGTGTTCCGTCAATCCAAGACTGTGCCGATGGCAGCAGTGCCTCGCACTCGACTTCAAGCTTCATCTCATCTCGATCGGATACCTGCTTTCGTCTGTCTTTCGAAAGCACGCTAACTATCGAAGGAGTAAAGCATGGCGCTAGAAATTTTGCTCGAAAGCTTTTTTTTTTTGATGTAGGTCGGTTGGGATTGAGAGGGGCCATATCGGTCCATGTTTTGATATAGCTGCCATATAAACGGATCTTGGATCTTGACTTCTAGAGGGAGCAATTCTTATCCGATTTGGCTGAAATTGTGCATGAGATGTTTTGTTATGATTTCCAACAACTGCTTTAAGTGTGGTAAAAATCGGTCCATAACCTGATATAGCTGTCTTATAAACCGATCTTGGGTCTTGACTTCTTCAGCCTCTAGAGGGCGCAAATCTCGGACGGAAGGACGGACGGAAGGAAGGACGGACGGAAGGAAGGACGGACGGAAGGGCGGACGGAAGGGCGGAGGGAAGGACGGACGGACGGGAGAACGGAAGGACGGACGGAAGGACATGGCTAGATCGACTCAGAATGTCGAGACGATCAAGAATACATACACTATGTAGGGTCTTAGATCAATATTTCGAGGTGTAACAAACGGAATGACTAGATTAATATACCCCTATCCCATGGAGGCCACCGTAGCGCAGAGGTTAGCATGTCCGCCTATGACGCTGAACGCCTAGGGACCATATTATGGTCAGGTAGTCTAAAATAGATCTCAGTCTCTATGTTCTCCAGGCCTCACTTTCGACCTCAAGGTATTCAATCGGAAACCTCTTCCATTCCTTCCAGGTTTCCTATTGTCACCGCGATTATACCACGATGGTGTGAGCTGCTCCCATCCTCAATCCATTCTCCCATCGCCTTAAGTCTCATAGCCGCAGTGGCTGTCGCACATTTAATTGCCTATTTAGATAAATCGTGCAGAAAACTTGACTCGGCCCGCCCGAACTTCGCATGCTTTTACTTTTTTCAACTGGCTATAATGCGATAGTGGTATACCGTAGCGTTCTCGCACGGCATATTTCTTAATAATTTTATTCGATTTTCTCCTACGGTACATCATTGCTAGCCGGTTATAGGCTTAAAGACTCAACGGCTGTGATACTCGACATGACAAGGCGAGGTATCGGCGCTTTTAAATGGCCACAATGATCTCGCTGCGATCCGCAGGGTCTTTTGTAATTGACGAGGATCGCTATCCCCACATTCAATTGCGGAATTGCATCATTATAAGCCTGCAGCAGCTATTTCGAGATTTGGTCTGAAATGGACCCAACTCACCACAAATCACACTTAAAAATTACAACAAAATCGGGTAATAAAGGGATCATATGTGGGTTCAAGACCCCAAATTGAGAGATCGATATATATGGCTGCTATACTCAAGTGTGAGCATTATTATCCGATTTGGTTGCAAATTTTCATGAATTGTTTTGTTCTAACCTCCAACTGCTGCGCCATGTATGGTTTAAATCGGTTCATACCTTGATATAGCTCCCATATAAACCGATTTCGGATCTTGACTTCTTGAGCCGCTAGAGGGCGCAATTATTATCTGATTTGGTTGAAATTTAGCATGACCATCAACAATTGTGCCAAGTATGGTCTAGGTTAGGTCTAAGTGGCAGTCTGCCATCAGACTCACTTAGACGTTTTCGTCCATTGTGATACCACAGGAACAGAAGAAGGAAGATGCCTTCTAGTTCCTACCGTTGAACCATCCAGATCGCTTTAAAAAGCCCAACAACTTGCGAATATTCACATCCTCTAAATAAGACTGCTTTTCGAAGAAATTAAAACCTTAAGTTGAACTCCTTCTGCTTGCCAGAGCAGGACACACACTCAGAAGGTGTCCGATAGTCTCTTCTTCTTCGTTGTCTTCATAGCCTCGGCAAAAGTCGTTACTGGCAACCTTCAGTATGTCAGCATGTTTTCCGATTAGACAGTGACCTGTCATGATCGACCAAAATGACTGAGACGTCTGTTCTAGCCAATGACAGCAATGAGGTAGACTGTTGGATTAGGCCGCATAGTTTTGAAATGCTCACAGCCCCCTCTTTGTAACCTCTCTATCATTCGTTGTCCTTCGGGCCGTGTCCAGAAAACTTAGCTTAGATGTCGCTAGAGGCATACCACACAGATTCCAGTGTCCCTGGAGTGTGTAAGGTAGTTCCTAGTCTCGCAAGATCATCCGCTTTGCAATGCCCTGAGACATCTCTGTGGCCCGGCACCAAGAACAGTTGAATTTTGAACTGTTCTGCCATCTCGTTGAGAGACCTGCGACGGTCGAGGGCGGTTTTTGTATACGTTTTACAGGGATTTAATGGCTGCCTGGCTGTCTGAGAAGATATTTAAGCCAATCGTCGTAATGACATTGTATCTTAACTGCAAGAATCTCGGCTTGATACACACTGCAGTGGTCGGGTGGCCTTTTCGATATGACCAGTTCTAGATCTTTAGAGTACACCCCAAAGCCCACCTGGCCGTTTAGTTAAGAACCAGCCGCATATATTGGGTTGCCCAAAATGTAATTGCGGATTTTTTATATAGCCGGCGTTGACAAATTTTTTCACAGCTTGTGACTCTGTAATTGCATTCTTTCTTCTGTCAGTTATAAGCTGTTACTTTTAGCTTGCTTTAGAAAAAAAGTTTAAAAAACGTATATTTGATTAAAGTTCATTCTAAGTTTTATTAAAAATGCATTTACTTTCTTTTAAAAAATCCGCAATTACTTTTTGGGCAACCCAATAAGTATATGTAACTTCTGTTACCAGGGATATCATAGTTTCAATCGGTTCTATCAGGAATAATGGTACAGTACTTTTTATCCAAAAAGCGGCTCAGGTAGACTGCCTGGAACATCGGATGTTGTATCAAGGATAACACAGTTTCCGTAGCAGCCACATAACCAATGAGAAAGCTCCTTTAAGTTCACGCCAGTGGTCGCTGCAATGTGGGTGGCCACAATGTCCAGAGGCATAAGATGTAGCATTAAATTCAGTGCATCAGATAGTGTTGTCCACACTGCGGCTGTGATGCACTAACAAGCCATCCTCCGGTTAAGTATTAAGCAGTGGTTGGACTTTTGAAGCGCCGTCCACCAAACCAAAACACCATACAGCGTATGGTGTCGGACAACTGCAGTATATACCCAATGCATGACACGCGGTCTAAATCCCCAACTTTTGGTTGACATTTTTCACAAAGTGTTTTGTTTTGACTTCCAACAAGGATGCTAACATCCTTAGATTCAACTTTTTGAGCCCCTAGAAGGCGCAATTACCTCCCGATTTGGCTGAAATTTTGCACATTAACTTATGCTATGTCTTTTAACAGCCGTGGCAAGTATGACCCATCTTTGAATTTATTTGTTCATACGAACGAACACTTGACTCAAATCTTCAAAGTGGTTTTCATTGCATCCTATGGTGGGGGTATAAAAACTCGCCATTTTTTCCCCCATCAAGTGCATATTCGAATGACTGGGTGTGGACTTGGCGTCTTTGTTTTACATTTTGTTTACCACCACACATCACCTATAAATGGGACAAGAGTGTAATGAAATGTGAACAATTATCATGCAAGAGCATTATAATAATACGTACGTATGACCGATTCCAGTAATTGCAAAAAATAAAAACGAAAGAATTGCGAATGCTAGGGGTCGCGAGAAAATGTGAATAAAATGCTATGGAACAAAGAAAGTGGAACAATATGATAGCGAAAGTAGACGCTATGCCCATGGTCATTCGCCTAGATACCTAGTTGAAAATTGCAATTAACCGATATTTGTTGGGAGTTTTTTTTTTGTTTTAAGAGAGACCCTTGCAATTGTGGAAATATGATGTGGCCTTGTGCCCATGACAATGTTGAGAAGTTTTTATGCAAACACACAGAAACAAAACTGGAGGAAAATGAAAACAAATGCAGTTCAGTTTAGGTCATTTGGTCAATGCTGGCTTATAATTTTTGTGAAAATGACATGGTTTAGTTATTGATGGCATGTGAGAGCAAGAAGAATAAGCATATGGTAAAGCAGAAAGCGATTTGAAGAAAAATCTTTTGAGTCAAGTTATACTTAACAAGTAAAAGCGTGCTATGTTCGGCCGGGCCGCATTTGTCAAGTTCTATGCGCGGTATCTCTTTATAGGCAAACAAAGAATATTGAACAAGAGCTGTTATGCTATAGGAGCTATATCAAGTTATAGTCCGATTCGGACCATAAATGTATGCCGAACATTGTAGAAGTCTTTGTGTAATATTTCAGTTTATTCGTATAAGATTTGCGCCTTGTAGGGGCTCAAGACCCGGGGCGATATGTTTATATGGGAGCTGTATCAAGCTATTGATCGATTCAGACCATAAAAGACACGTATGTTGAAAGTCATGAGAAAAGCCGTTGTACAAAATGTCTGCCAAATCAAATGACAATTGCTCCCTCTAGAGGCTCGAGTAGTCAAGATCCCTGATCGATTGATATGGCAGCTATATCAGGTTAAGTATTGATTTGCGCCACACTTAGCACAGTTATAGGAAGTCATAACAAAACAACTCATGCAAAATTTTAGCCAAATCGGATGAGAAATGCGCACTCTAGAGGCCTAGGAAGTCAAGACCCAAGATCGGTTTACATAGCAGCTATATCAGGTTATGGACCGATTTGAACCATACCTAGCACAGTTTAAGGAAGTCATAACAAAACGCCTCATTCAAAATGTTAGCCAAATCGGATGAGAAATGCGCCCTCTAGAGGCCTTAGAAGTCAAGACCCAAGATCGGTTGATATGACGGCTATATCAAAACATGGACCGATTTGAACCATACTTAAAACAGTTGTTGGAAGTGATACCAAAACACTAAGTGCAAAATTTCAGCCAAATCGGACGAGATTTGCGCCCTCTAGAGGCTCAAGAAGTCAAGACCCAAGATCGGTGTATACGGTAGCTATATCAAAACTTGGTCCGATTTAAACCATACTTAGCGCAGTTGTTGGAAGTGAATCGGAGGAGAATTGCGACCTCTAGGAGAATTGCAAATCGGAGGAGAATTGCGCCCTCTAGAGGCTTAAGAAGTCAAGACCCAAGATCGGTTTATATGGCAGCTATATCAGGTTATGGACCGATTTGAACCATACCTAGCACAGTTGTTGGAAGTGATACCATAACACTAAGTGCAAAATTTTAGTCAAATCGGACGAGAATTGCGCCCTCTAGAGGCTTAAGAAGTCAAGACCCAAGATCGGTTTATATGGCAGCTATATCAGGTTATGGACCGATTTGCGCCACACCTAGCACAGTTATGGGAAATCATAACAAAACACCTCATTCAAAATTTTAGCCAAATCGGACGAGAATTGCGCCCTCTAGAGGCTCAAGAAGTCAAGACCCAAGATCGGTTTATATGACAGCTATATCAAAACATGGACCGATTTGAACCATACCTAGCACAGTTAGGGGAAATCATAACAAAACACCTCATTCAAAATTTTAGCCAAATCGGACGAGAATTGCGCCCTCTAGAGGCTTAAGAAGTCAAGACCCAAGATCGGTTTATCAGCTATATCAAAACATGGACCGATTTGAACCATACCTAGCACAGTTAGGGGAAATCATAACAAAACACCTCATTCAAAATTTTAGCCAAATCGGACGAGAATTGCGCCCTCTAGAGGCTCAAGAAGTCAAGACCCAAGATCGGTTTATATGACAGCTATATCAAAACATGGACCGATTTGAACCATACTTAACACAGTTGTTGGAAGTGATACCACAACACTTCGTGCAAAATTTCAGTCAAATCGGATGAGAATTGCGCCCTCTAGAGGCTCAAGAAGTCAAGACTCAAGATCGGTTTATTAGACAGCTATATCGAAACATGGACCGATTTGAACCATACCTAGCACAGTTATGGGAAATCATAACAAAACACCTTATTCAAAATTTTAGCCAAATCGGATGAGAAATGCGCCCTCTAGATGCTTAAGAAATCAAGACCCAAGATCGGTTTATATGACAGCTATATCAAAACATGGACCGATTTGAACCATACCTAGCACAGTTAGGGGAAATCATAACAAAACACCTCATTTAAAATTTCAGCCAAATCGGACGAGAATTGCGCCCTCTAGAGGCTCAAGAAGTCAAGACCCAAGATCGGTTTATATGGCAGCTATATCAGGTTATAGACCGATTTGAACTATACATGGTTGTTGAATATTATAACAAAACACGTCGTGCAAAATTTCATTCCAATCGGATAAGAATTGCGCACTCAAGAAGTCAAGACCCAAGCTCGGTTTATATGGCAGCTATATCAAAACATGGACCGATATAGCCCATTTACAATACCAACCGACCTACACTAATAAGAAGTATTTGTGCAAAATTTCAAGCGGCTAGCTTTACTCCTTCGGAAGTTAGCGTGCTTTCGACAGACAGACAGACGGACGGACGAACGGACAGACGGACGGACATGGCTAGATCGACATAAAATGTCGCGACGATCAAGATCTCAGACTATTTATTTCGAGTAGTTACAAACAGAATGACGAAATTAGTATACCCCCCATCCTATGGTGGAGGGTATTGAAAGTATTTGTGCAAAATTTCAAGCGACTAGCTTTACTCCTTCGAAAGTTAGCGAGCTTTCGACATACAGACGGACAGATGGACGGACAGGCAGACGGGCTGGCGGACGGACGGACGGACGGACAGACGGTCGGATGGAAATGGCTAGATCGACTTAAAATGACATGACGATCAAGAATATATATATTTTATGGGGTCTTAAACGCATATTTCGAGGTGTTACAAACGGAATGATGAAATTGAATAGTTAACCCCCCATTCTATCATGGAGGGTATAAAAATTTGTTTGGAACTTTTTGCTTTTTTTTTAAATACAGAAATTTTGTTTTATTACAATCACCTTAATATACTTCAATGCAATGCTGCAGTTACTCTACTTGAAACACTTTCTACAATTTCTTATTGAGAAAGGAATTTCATACAGGTATGCATTTGCATATTCATGGATTTCATTGTCATTGCAATGATGTGTGTGACAATGCTGGTGGCAGGTAAATATTGCATAATAAAATTACAGTTCTATTCAATTGAGTAGTTTTATCCCATGTTCTCTGAAGAGTGGCAAATAAATTGAATACTTTTTGTCCTGCTTAAAGATGTATACATGTAGATAACATGATTCAATTGTATATTGCTTGCAGAGCAATGTTGGGTATCTCTTAAAATTTAATCGAATTGAACGACATGAAAATATTGCAGAATGAAGTAAAAACGTGGTGATTTCGGCCGGGCCGCATCAAATCTCAGCCAAATCAAGTAAAAATTTTGGCCTCCAGTGGTTCAAAAAGCCGAAACAAGATATCGGTTTACCTTGGAGCTATATCAGTTTATATACCGATTCGGAAGCCGATCCAAAGTCAAAACAGAAGTCCTTGTGCCAAATTTCAGGCAAATCGGATGAAAATTTGGACATCTAGGGTTTCAAGAAATCAAAACTGGCAATCGGGTATGTCTAAATCGTCCAGATGCAAACCGCAACGACCTATACACACCCAGGGAAAAGTTAATACCAATCGTGCTCATTCCAATACCATACGGTATTGATAGTAAGGCAACACCGTATGGTGCAAAAACATTACCGGATGGTATGGATGAAACATAAGACCAGTAAGGAAAGGCAAAAGCCGGGCGGTGCCGACTTTATAATACCCTACACCTAACCTATAGGTACAAAGTGGGAGCTACGTCTAATTTTGAACCAATTTTGATGGAACTCGCCGGTTGTTTTCAGATGGGTTATAAAACAATCCATATCACATTTCGAGCAAATATATTTAAACTGTAATAGCTACGATTCACAAATAACAACATTATTGCAAATTACCCAAAATCTGATGTACATATAAATGGGAGCTATGTCTAAATCTGAACCGATTTCAAGCAAATATCTCAAATATTGTGGTAGTCGTCGAGGAAAGTGTTGTGGAAAATGTTGGCAAGATTGGCCAATAAATGCGATGGTAGTAATCTTAGAAGGGAAAATCAGGCGATATGCATATATGGCGGCTATATCTAAATCTAGACCGATTTCTATGAAATTCACCAGTAATGTCTAGAGTCTTAAGAAAATCCTTCCTGCCAAACTTCGAGAGAATCGGTTAAAAAATGAGCACTTTAGTGGAATATTTCTCAAAATCGGACGAACATATATATGGGAGCTATATCTAAATCCGAACCGATTTCGAGCAAACTTCTTAGAAAAAGTGGTACTCATCGAGATAAACGTTATGCAAAATTTTGGCAAGATTTGGTCAAAAAATGCTCTTGCAGTGGCTCTAGAAGTGAAAATCGGGCGATATACGTATATGGCAGCTATATCTAAATCTGAACCGATTTCTATGACATTCATCTATAATGTAGAGAAGCAAGAGAAAATCCTTCCTGCCATATTTGGAGAGAATCGATTATCAAATGACAATTTGATTGTAATATTACTGCAAATCGGACGAGAATATATAAATGAGAGCTATGACTAAATCTGAACCGATTTCGAGCAAACTTTGTAGACATTGTGGAAGTCGCTCTAGGAGTGAAAATCGGGCGATATATATATGAGAGCTATATCTAAATCCGAACCGATTTCCCTGAAATTCACGATTAATGTCAGGAGTCATTAGAAAATCATTCCTGCCAGTATCGTGTAACAAATGACCATTTTTTTGCATTATTACTGCAAATCGGACAAACATATATATATGGGAGCTATATCTAAATCTGAATCGATTTCTTTGAAGTTCATCTGTAATGTCGGGAGTCATAAGAAAATCCTTCCTGCCCAATTTCGAGAAAATCGATTAAGAAAATACGAACATATATATGGGAGCTATATCCAAATCTGAACCGATTTTCCCAATTTCAATAGGCTTCGTCTCTAGGCCCAAAAAACATGCCCATACCAAATTTGAAGACGATCGAATGAAAATTGCGACCTGTAGTTTGTACACAAATTAGCATGGGCAACCAGACGGACATAACTAAATCGAATCAGAAAGTGATATTGAGTCGATCGGTATACTTATCAATGGGTCTATCTCTCTCCCTTTTGGGTGTTACAAACCAATTCACGAAGTTATAATACCCCGTACCACAGTAGTGGCGTGAAACGTTTGGTACTAGTCTTATTACCGAACTGGTATTGGTTTCAACAACAATCTGTTATTGGTTTTAGTACCAGACCGTTATTGGTTTTAATACCAAGCCCCCCTAATGAACCAAAAACAAGTAAAAGTGTGCTAAGTACGGCTGGGCCGAATCTTGGGAACCCACCACCATGGATGCCGCTAATATATGGGAGCTATATCTGTTTTTGGACCGATTTGAACCGTACTTGGCCACCCCACCCCCATAACACCAGCCAAATAGGAAGTATTTGTTGACCATAGCAATATCAGTCTCAAATAAGAGGTATTTTAGAGTAGAACACGAATCTGATATATATTTTTAAAGCCAAGTCACTGAGTGGCCGCCCCATCCCCCAAAACTGGTCATGTTTGCCGTCTATGGAAAAATGGAGCTCAAATGAAGGGTATTTGAGAGCAGACCATGAATCTGACATCAACCTTTGGGGACCAACAGACAGTTGGTACCCACCACCATAATAACCCTTAAATAGGACGTATTTACTCACCAAGACAATTTGGGTCGTCAAGACTGTGGAGCTCGATATTCATAGTTTTTAGGGCCCATACCCCAAACCGGACATCTTTGCTGGCTTCTTCAAGAAGGGGTTTAAGTGAATGGTATTTGAGATTAGAAAACGAATTTGATATCTAATTTTGAGGCCAATGACAATATAGGGTTCAAATATATGAGAATAGAGCACGTTGTTGATATATTGTAGTTTCAGGGCTTAGTGTTTGGGAGACCACCCCACTACCCAAACACCCCTAAATCGGGCATATTTATCGATCATGTCAATGTGGGGCTTAAATGAAAAGTATTGGGTGGTAGAGCAAGAATTGATACCCACTTTCGGGACCAATTTTCTGGGGGTCTACCCCTTTCCCAAAATACCCCTTGCTTGTAATTATCTCTATTCATTCATTCCTCACCAAATCATAAAATATCTATTAAGGGTTTATTTCATTTTAAAATCCATAATAAATGATCATCAAATGAATTGCATAGACATCGAACATACATATCGTACCTGTTTATCTTTATTCCCATGTAAATAAGGCAAACTCAAATAAGGTTGCCTAGATGTTTAATGACCTTCAAATTTTCGTATCTCTATTGATACTCTCTAGATTACTTGTAATCTGTTAACCCATCTCATAAACGAGAAGTTAATGAACTTTACTAAGCCGCGATTCCTTAAAGTTCATTAAAATTTAACTTCATTCAATAAATATGTTTAACGATGATCCCAAAGAAAGAGAAATTCCTTGAAATTCCACATAAATTTTGTAGCATATTAGGCGGTGGGGGGGGGGCTATGTGTGTGTTTCTTGCACCTTTATTTGAATATATTTTAAATGAATGGGAAACTCAACGTTCAGGAAATCAATCGGTATGACAGCGACAACAACAGCACCGATACGATGAAATGTGGGGCTTCATAAAAACTGACATTTTTCTAGATCATAAACAGTGGCATTTATCAATTTCATTTGTGGGATGTAATGAAAAGGTAACTCATAAGTAATACAATAACACAATAGGAAATGTTTGACATTTGAGGTGATGTTTTAGATGAATGGCCTGTGCCTGGCTTTGCTTTATGTTTAAGTTAGATCTAGGAGTTGACTTTTCGTTCCAAAAATTGCAGACAGAATTGGTTTAGAGCGCTTATTGTATCTCCCAGACATACATTTCTTTTCCAACGTGGAGTTATAGGCCTTTACCCGGGCTGTCTTAAACAGTTCAGCTGGCAATCCATCGGCTACTGCTGCCTTGGTGTTTGGCAACATCTGTTTGCACACTATCTGTATCTGTTACCAGATTTCTTTGTATGTCGTTGCAGGGGATGATTCGCTCCTGAATATCTTGTTTCGCACACACTCAAGTGTTTCCCAGTTCTTCTGCTTTCTGCGTAATAGACTATTATCCTCTTTTCTTTTCTTTTTTTTCTTCCGATAACTCTCCTGGCGCATTGCTAATGATTGCAGGGTTATTCTGTATAACGCTTTGGATTCAGTAGTATTTCGACATTTTTGGTCGTACCATGGGTTTCTCGGGTGAAAGCTTCTGGTAGCAAGGTTTGCAACAGGGCTGTTGCTTCTACCATGTTTTCAATACTTTCGGACGTTATCTTGTTGAGGTAAATTTTTCTAACCGTCGGGCCAAATATATTCTCTCTCTCTATCTTAACACTCAATTCTCTTAGTACGGTTTTAATTTCATGTGCGGGACAGCGTTCATATGTTCTCTCCTGGCGCTCATAAAAAATCCTTGGTTTGTTAGTCCTTGCCTTCGGTCGGGGAATAGCTTCGTAGATAAGGTTAAGTAAGGCTAAAGTGGCTGCTTGCCATCAGACTCATTTAGACGTTTTCGTCCATTGTGATACCACAGGAGCAGGAGAGGAAGATGCCTTCTATTTATAGGGTTGCCCAAAAAGTAATTGCGGATTTTTCATATAGTCGGTATTGACAAATTTTTTCACAGCTTGTGACTCTGTAATTGCATTCTTTCTTCTGTCAGTTATCAGCTGTTACTTTAAGCTTGCTTTCGAAAAAAAGTATAAAATGCATTTACTTTCTTTTAAAAAAATCCGCAATTACTTTTTGGGCAACCCTATTGTTCCTACCGTTGAACCATCCAGATCGCTTTGAAAAGTCCAACAACTTGCGAATGTTCAAATCCGCTAAATCACATGAGAACCTAAAGTGGAACTTCTTCTGATTGGCAGTGCGAAACACACACACACAGCAGATGTTCTATAGTCTCTGGCTACAAAAAGGAGTGATAAAAAAAAGTTGGCCTCTATCCGAATGTTGGCTACTCTCTCATCCACCAGAATAAATCTGGCGGCAAGGTATTTCAGTCTCCAACTAGCCATAAGTGCACAGCCAAATTCAGGTCTTGTATCATGACATCTATAATACAGCTCGTCACCCTTCCATGTGGTTGTGAGGCTTCTCTCAATTCATCACACTTCCTGTAAGGCGGTAATGGATGGCTTTTTATACCCTCCACCATAGGATGGGGGTATACAAAATTTCGTTATTACGATGTAATACATCGAAATATTGATCTGAGACCCAAGAAAGTATACATGTATATATTCTTGCTCGTCTTGACATTCTAAGTCTATTTAGCCATGTTTGTACGTCAGTCTAAAGCACGCTGGGTTAGGTTAGGTTGAAGGGGTTGCCCACCGTAGGTAAGTAAGAGAAGAAGAAGAACATGTGAGGTTATGCTCAAAGAAACAGGATGAAAGGATAACCACGCAATCACGTATTTTGTGCCTTCGCCGAAGCTTATGGCATCCCTCTAGAGACCTCCCAGAGGTACGTTCGCAAGACCAACCAGATTGTAGAAGAACCGCTTCCCCAGAAAGGAAAACCTGTATTCCTGCAGACCCGGAAATGAGCATAACAAGTGCTCGATAGGCTTCTCTTCATTTTCAGCAAGGAAACTTCTGCAGGCGTCATTGGGCGGTATTCCCATGCGCGCCGCCATGCGGCTTATGTGCCTTCGCCGGAGTTTATGGCATCTCTCTAAGAGACCTCCCAGTGGTACGTTCGCAAGATCAACCAGATTGTAGAAGAGCCGCCTCCGCAGAAAGGAAAGCCTGTATTCCTGCAGACCCGGAAATGAACATAGCAAGTGCTCGACAATCTCCTCCCCATCCTCATGTTCATCAAGGCAACTGCTGCAGAAGCCATTGTGCGATATTCCCATGCGCCCGCTATGCGGCCTTTATGCCTTCGCCGGAAATTATGGCATCCCTCCCAGAGACCTCCCAGAGGTACGTTCGCACCTTCACCCAGATTGTAGAAGAATCGCCACCGCGGACATGAACATAGGAATTGTTCGATAGTTTCCTCTTCACTTTCAGCAAGGTAAATCCTGAAGGCGTCATGGGGCGGTATTGCCATGCTCGCCTCCATTCGGCCTATGACACAGTGTCCGGTTATGACCCTTGTTAAGGTGTTCATTGACATTTTACCGTACGCTAGTAGCTCCTTCCCTCGTCTCCTCTGGTCGAATGCAGGCCAGAGCACTCTATCAGTTCGGCAACCATCTGCCGTGTCCCATCTTGCCATCTACGCCGCTCTGGCCATCTCTTCTACTGTGTTCAGTAGCTCGACAAATGGCACGCAGGCAAGACTGCTGACTGGTTCTCCCGGCGATGACGAATCCCTTCTGGCGCATTCATCCGCCCCTCATTCACTGGAATCCCCTAATGTCCGGAAACTAATGTAAGCGTCACAACGTGGACTCGGAGCCTATCCAGGCACTTCAAACAATTTGCCACGAACCTCGACCTCACCGTCCTCGAACCCAAGGCCTTGAGTACGCCATACTGTCTAAATAAATCCTTAGTTTTTAGGGTGGTAAATCCCTTACCAGAATTTCTTTTGTGGCTATTGTAATGGCACAGACCTCTGCCTGAAAGACCGTACTCGTCCGGCAGTCTCGGAGACGTTCGAAGTAGACCTCCAATCCCGTATCTGACTCCATCTTGAAGCCATCAATGAAGATCGAGGCCTCATTCTCCTCAAAAACGGCATTTGCCTCCATTCCTCCCTCAATGGGTACAGGTGCCAGATAAACGGAGATCTTTCTTAGTCTACCCTCCGCATGAATAGCATCCAGAATGGAACTGTGGTCGCATCTTGGTGGTTACCCCCACTTCTTTGCAGGTCTCTTCCCCCATATTCCTCTTCCAGAATAGCTTCAAGTCTAGGACTTTGCCAAGGTACTTCGCTTTCTTTAACAGCTGCAGAGTGATCTCGTCCAAGGAAGGTAGTCAGAATTCCGATATCTCGCATCTGTGAGTGAAGAGCATCAGCTCCGTCTTTCGTGGTTTGGACCTCAACCTATTTGTGGTAGCCCATCTCGACAATCTCCTCACTGACCCTTCCATGATCTGGCTTCGGATTACCAACATGGCGCACATAGCGATTATCTTTGTGCCATCGAGATCCAACAGGAGATCGGCGAGACCACCCCTCTCTGGGGCGCACATCTTGTCAACCGCCTCCCCACTACACTATCTCTCAGGTTTGCACTAAAAATCCTGCCATTAAGCATATTATTAGTCCACCGGAAGATTATGGGGAAAATCCCCGTGTGGTTCAGAGCGGCTACTATCGATCCTATCTCCACGTTATTGAAGGCCCCCGCAATATCCAAGAAGGCCGCCATATGGTACTCCTTTTATCGGAGGGACGTCCCGACCTCCCGTACCACTACGTGCAAGGGCTTCTCCACCGGCCTGCTTTTGAGGTATGTGTGTTGTATCCCACTGAAGTTCTCCGTCGCACAGTGGGCCAAATGGCAAAAAAATTGGAAATAAGTCTACAACTTTTTATCTGTTGATTTTAGCCATACAAAATGTTCTAGACATTTGTAGAGGAGGACATAGGCTTTCAGAAAAGTGCTGTTGTTGGTCCATATCTTTAATACAGGGTGAGCTACAGGGTGTCAAAGTTGACCACTTTTGACTTCTCCAAGCTTCTGGGGGCCATAACTTTTGATCTACTCAACCGATTTACATGATTTAGGACTCTAGAGAAAGAGCTTGACAAGATCTAAAAAACTTATGCATAAAGTACCATGCCATCGTGTACTGTTAAGGAGTTATGAATTGTTTAATTTTAAAATATGAAAATTTGGCCTTGGTTTTTTTCAGTGTTTTTTAAATAACTCCGTCAATTTTAAAGCTATAAACTTCATACTTCACACAAATTATGCCAGCATATGTGTGCATAAAATACAAAAGGAATCACGTGAATATCTTTGGCGGTTTAAAAATGGCATCGTTTTCAATATGAAAAATATTTTTTTTGTCAAAAAATTGCAAAATTTTTCAAAAAAGATACTCCCATTTCCTTTAAGTTTTCGCAAACTTTGGCCATCAAAGCATTATCATTTCTTTCCATTTGCACAAAGTCGAGGTATTAAGAAAAGTTTTAAGTGCTAATTTGGCTAATTTCGATATCAAACAACACCGTTATCTTAAGACCAAAATGGCCAATTTTTTTACTAAACTTCAAAAGTTTCTCACTGGAAAAAAAGTTCCACGGGGATTTTTTCGCTTTTTTTGAACTTAAATGAAAGCTTAAAATGTTCCCAACATTTTAAGGTATGTCTCGCCATATCCTAGCCATAAATGAGATCGTAGCGATCAAAATACTGAAAAAAGTCAATTTTCAAGTAGTGCTATATTCATTGCTAAAAAACAAGTATTACGTCACATTTTATTGCAAAGATGTTAAATAAACTTTTATTTGGTAACACTTCTTCTACAAAACACAAAAAGAATCATGGAAATATCTCTATTCTATTCCATTTTATGGAACCGGCAATAAAAAAGTCAATTTTTCAAAAAAGTCGAATTTCCCAAATTTTGTTTTTGTTGTCCTAATTGCACATGACACACTATAGCCATATTTACGCAACATACCTTATCGTAAAGGAAATTTTCATACCTTTCCAACGATGTATAAAACATTTCTCAACTCGGATTCTATCTACTCTAAAATTCATTTACACTTCATTAAACTCTATATAAAAATGTCTATTTGTGAAATGGAACCTTATATGGGGCCTACACTAAAACATTGATAGATTTGCCCAGGGTTTACAATACAAATGTGTTAGAATAAAAAAAGGTCTCCTGCCAAAGTTTAAAAAAATTGGAATAAAAATATGTGTTTTAGAGCGAAAACACTTCGCATCGGCGTGCGTTTATATGTATATTAGCTACTCCCAAAATAAAAAAGCATTTTAGTTTTGTATTATTTGATTTTATTCTCTACCAAATAATCTAAGGTATCAAAATTTAAAAGCTCTTTAATTTGAATGGCATCGGGATCGTCCTTATCTATATCGTCACATATTTTTGGTAGCCATTTAGTTCTGATGCTGTATAGTACCGGATCAGACGATAACAATAAATATTGAAGTAAATCATAATTTTGGTTAAATTTGGTGCTCTTTCGGGTATTGAAAAGCCGGAACTGTTTAACATCTCTATTACGGGATTCCTGAGCTTCTTCTGTAAGTTCTCCTAACGGAAGTATGTTGTATTCCACAATTTCCTTGCCATGATGTAAGACTTTATGTACTGTCGGTGTTAAAGCTTTCCACGAATATAAATCAGATAAAATGTTTTTTGTGTCATTACTATAAGCTTCAAATTTGGTTGAATTTATCATCTTTTTGCTATTGATTACAGCCAAAATCACTTTGAATCGTCTTAGCAAGTGTTCATCAAGACCGGTTATTTTAGATGTCGATACGGGGTCCTCAAAAAACCGCCTTGCCGAGTTGCCATCATTTGTGCTTCCGTATCCGTAAAGAGGTTTATCTATTATAAGTCCCTTTTGTTTAAACTCCAACTGGATTCGATTCTTCTCTTCCTGCCTCATTTTGTGAAGATCTTGGTTGTTTCTAGCAGAGACATCGCGGTTTCCAGGGCTAGTCCGATATTTAAGGTCATACGATAAATGCAAACAATACTCCATGAATCGAATTCTACAGTGCAGGGGCGAAATACCGAAATTGAGCGCATTTTCGTTTACTAAATTTTCATCAGACTTGTCCTCGAATTGCCCATTCTTCTTGCCACAAATATTGCATCTCCAATTGGACATAACGCCAGTTAATGCGTTTGCCACCTTTCCATCGATCATAGTGAGTTGTAGTTGAAACGAAACTTTTATATTTCTTCCCAATTGGTTTATAACAATCATGGGTAATGCAGCAATTTCTTCCTTTATTTCGTTCACCAAAGATCGTGTTGTGTTCCGGTCTTCCTTTGTATACTCAAACCGAATTGGGCGACATAAATATTTTGACCCAGGTGTTCTATTTATCCATATATCTTGAAATGCATTTTCTTTCGATGATGAAGATTGGTCCTTGTACAATCTCATTCTCAATGGTACTAATGATGCCATGAAAATTGATGCGAAGTTGGTATCTATTTCTGTTTGTTGCTTATATTCGGAAAATCCAGATGATCCATCACAACCCCATTTGCTGATCAAAACCACTTCGGAATTATTACATGTGTTCAACTGTTCTTCAGTAAAATTAGAAATAATTCTAACAGCTGTATTTTCAACAAGATCAGCAAGTTTCACTCTTGCTTTTAATTCGTCCACGTATATATTTGATGGCACCATTTTCGTCCTGGTGTTGTACAATTTATGTTTTGAGGGTAAACAACCCCATCCTTTTTCACGAAGAGCCTTCCTCATTGTTGAGTATTTGTTTCTTGAGAGGCCTAGGTTCAAAATCAGGGCCAGTGCATCTTCCTCCGTGAATTCTGTAGTCGATTTTGGAGTTGGAATACTTTCTACCATTCTCTTTACCCTTTTCGGAGATGCTAATGGTAAAACATCGACAATTCGTCCAACATTTTTTGGTTGTGTTTTTAACAATGCTGTTTTGAACGTATCTTTTATTAAATTTGGCGGATGTGCCGCCAATAGTTCCTCTTGTTTTTTCTTTTTGGTTTTCTCCGTAACTTCGTCGTATGCTTTGCTAGGCCGGCCGGGAATCAGCGGTTTAATTTCAATAAGTAGATCCGATTTCAGCCACTTCTCATACATTTTGAAAAACTTGATTTTTGCGAATGAACATTCTGGCAACCTTCTCTCAAATGATTTGTAGAATTTTTCAAGTTTGTCTAAAGCGTCTTTATTTAGCCTTATTCCATATATGTGGTCCAAAGTGTAAACAAGTTCCTTAAATGACTCCGTGTATGATTTGGAATCATTTTTGATGTCCCATACAATTTTCGAAAGAGTGGAATACTTCAGTATGACTTCCATAACTTATAAATGTCCTTTACGCCTCTACAAAATATAATGAAGAAAATTTGGATTTTGTTCAAATATTTATGCAATATATTCACAATTAATGACCCATTTCAGGTATCAGACGCAATCGTAAAAAGGGGTCCAAAGTGCCTCTTTTTACTTACTCTTCTATAATTATTTACCTGGACTCGAATTTGGTTAAAAAAAATGACAATGAATTTTTTATGGGTAGGTTTTTTCACATTCATTGATACGGTGGATTTCCTGGGAATTCGACATAGCGAAACAGGTAACATTTGTCTGCATCAAATCTTAACACAAATATATATATATATGCAGGTATATTTCTAGGTTACTTTTTATTCAAAAATCATCAGCTTACATTAAAAATAGATGTAGGTACTATACAAACGCACGCCGATGCGAAGTGTTTTCGCTCTAAAACACATATTTTTATTCCAATTTTTTTAAACTTTGGCAGGAGACCTTTTTTTATTCTAACACATTTGTATTGTAAACCCTGGGCAAATCTATCAATGTTTTAGTGTAGGCCCCATATAAGGTTCCATTTCACAAATAGACATTTTTATATAGAGTTTAATGAAGTGTAAATGAATTTTAGAGTAGATAGAATCCGAGTTGAGAAATGTTTTATACATCGTTGGAAAGGTATGAAAATTTCCTTTACGATAAGGTATGTTGCGTAAATATGGCTATAGTGTGTCATGTGCAATTAGGACAACAAAAACAAAATTTGGGAAATTCGACTTTTTTGAAAAATTGACTTTTTTATTGCCGGTTCCATAAAATGGAATAGAATAGAGATATTTCCATGATTCTTTTTGTGTTTTGTAGAAGAAGTGTTACCAAATAAAAGTTTATTTAACATCTTTGCAATAAAATGTGACGTAATACTTGTTTTTTAGCAATGAATATAGCACTACTTGAAAATTGACTTTTTTCAGTATTTTGATCGCTACGATCTCATTTATGGCTAGGATATGGCGAGACATACCTTAAAATGTTGGGAACATTTTAAGCTTTCATTTAAGTTCAAAAAAAGCGAAAAAATCCCCGTGGAACTTTTTTTCCAGTGAGAAACTTTTGAAGTTTAGTAAAAAAATTGGCCATTTTGGTCTTAAGATAACGGTGTTGTTTGATATCGAAATTAGCCAAATTAGCACTTAAAACTTTTCTTAATACCTCGACTTTGTGAAAATGGAAAGAAATGATAATGCTTTGATGGCCAAAGTTTGCGAAAACTTAAAGGAAATGGGAGTATCTTTTTTGAAAAATTTTGCAATTTTTTGACAAAAAAAATATTTTTCATATTGAAAACGATGCCATTTTTAAACCGCCAAAGATATTCACGTGATTCCTTTTGTATTTTATGCACACATATGCTGGCATAATTTGTGTGAAGTATGAAGTTTATAGCTTTAAAATTGACGGAGTTATTTAAAAAACACTGAAAAAAACCAAGGCCAAATTTTCATATTTTAAAATTAAACAATTCATAACTCCTTAACAGTACACGATGGCATGGTACTTTATGCATAAGTTTTTTAGATCTTGTCAAGCTCTTTCTCTAGAGTCCTAAATCATGTAAATCGGTTGAGTAGATCAAAAGTTATGGCCCCCAGAAGCTTGGAGAAGTCAAAAGTGGTCAACTTTGACACCCTGTAGCTCACCCTGTATTAAAGATATGGACCAACAACAGCACTTTTCTGAAAGCCTATGTCCTCCTCTACAAATGTCTAGAACATTTTGTATGGCTAAAATCAACAGATAAAAAGTTGTAGACTTATTTCCAATTTTTTTGCCATTTGGCCCACTGTGCGTCGTCAGTCGCCCTCTCACCTTCAGGACAAGCAGACGCAAATTTTCGAAAGAGTAAAGCTAGGCGCTTGAAATTTTTCAAAAACACTTCGTTTTTGGGGTAGGTCAGATGATACTGTAAATGGGCCATATAGGTTCATGTTTTTACATAGCAGCCATATAAACCGATCTCGGATCTTGACTTCTTGAGCCTCTCTGGGGCATTTGACAGAAATTTCGCATGAAATATTTTGTTTTGACTTCAAGTATGGTCTAAAACGACCCACAACCTGATATAGCTGCCATATAAACCGAGATTTAGAATGGACTGCTTGAACCTCCTCCAGAGGACGCAATTCTTATCCGATTTCATTGAAATTTTGCGAATTGGGTTTCGTTAAGACTTCCAATAAGTGTGCTAAATATGGTCTAAATCCCTTCATTACACGATGTAGTTCCCATATAAACCTATTTCGTATCTTGAGTTCTTGAACCGCTAGAGGGCGCAGTTATTATCCGATCTGGCTAAAATTAATCATGGAGTGATTTGTTTTAACTTTTGACAATTGTGCCAAGTATGGTCTTAATCGGTTCATAATCCGATTTCGCTGACATATAAACTGGTCTTGGATGTTGGCTTCTTGAGTCACTAGAGGGCGCAATTCTCATCCGATTGAGTTGAAATTTAGCATGAAGTGTTTTGTTTTCGACTTCCAATAACTGTGCCAAGTATGGTCCAAATCGGTTCATAACCTGTTGCTGTTATATAAACTGTTTTCGGATCGTGACTTCTTGCGCCGCTAGATGGCGCATTTTTTTTTATTTCCAATTTGCCTGAAATTTTGCATTAAGTGTTTGGTTTTAACTATCAACATTTGTTCGAAGTATGGTTCAAATGGGTTCATACCCTGATGTAGTTCCCAAATATCATGATTTCGGATCTTGACTTCTTGAGCCGCTAGAGGGCGCAATTATTAGCCGATTTGGCTGAAATTTTACATAAAGTGTTTTGTTAGAACTTGCAACAACTGTGGCAAGTGTGGTCTAAATCTTTTCATAACCTGATATAGCTGTTATATAAACTGGTCTCAGATCTTGACTTCTTGAGACGCCAGAGGGCGCAAATTTTTTTCTGATTTGGCTGAAATTTTGAATGAAGTGTTTTGTTATGCCTTCCAATAACTGTACCAAGTATGGTCTAAATCCGTTCATAATCTGATCGAGCTCCTGTATAAATCGATCTCCGTATTACACTTCTGGAGCCTATAGAGGGCGCAATTCTTACCTCCAACAGCCAAACCAAGTATGGTCTTAATCTGTTCATAACTTGGTATAGCTCAAATATTTCTTATCCATTATCCTTTTGTTTGCCTATAAAGAAATATCGGACAAAGAACTTGAAAAATGCGATTCATGGAGGGTATATAGGATTCGGCTCGGCCGAACTTGGCACGCTTTTACTTGTTTCTACTGGAAACCGACCCAAGTTCGGCAAATTGTCCTTTGTGTTCACTCATGCTGTACTTGTTAAAGTCATTCATATATAAAATTCGTCTTGGCCAAATTATTAAGTTGCCCAAAAAGTAATTGCGGATTTTTCATATAGTCGGCGTTGACAAATTTCTTCACAGCTTGTGACTCTGTAACTGTTACTTTTAGCTTGCTTTAGAAAAAAAGTGTAAAAAAAGTATATTTGATTAAAGTTCATTCTATGTTTTATTAAAAATGCATTTACTTTCTTTTAAAAAATCCGCAATTACTTTTTGGGCAACCCAATAAATTCATTATTGAATGGTTTGGTCTCAAATTTCGTAGCGTCTGCATTCCATACATTTGCTCATTAAATGGCATCTAAATTCAAATTCAAATTCACTTTCATTTTGGTTTTGGTTTTGGTTTTGGGTTCCTTTCCATCCACACAATAGCATTGCATTAGATTTCCGAAAAATTCATTGGAAATTCTAAACGGGTCTATGCATGAGAATTGTTTTGCTGCGCATGGCGTCTTCAGTGTGTGGCTGAGGATCCCACAGGTATTCAACCATCCGTCCCCAAACGACCATGTTGATTAGCAGCGCACCTGGTGCTGCCAGGGCTGTCGATGCCGATGCCGATGCCACACGGCTTAAGCGTATGCTTATGTTCTTGTGCGCGGCCACTCAATGTTTGCTCGTTCAATGATTTGAAAACGGGGAGAAGGTTGTACCCATGTGCTAGTGGTAGTAGTAGGATGCGTTGTATGGAAATCAGCGTTAAAGCCACCGCTGGCTGAATCGTTGGGATCCCATTCCCTATTTGTTTTTTCGGTTGGTTGTTTGTTTGCCTTGGGTTTGTTTTCTCAAACATTAATTTCGATTATACGCGCAGTGGTGTTCGTCGGGGATCTTGGGCTGGTATTTGGGGTTCATTGTGGCCACATTAAATGCGTCTAATTGACTGAGCCATTATAAATAGATCCGACATCAATCAATTTGGTTGATCTCTCTGTGCGCCAGTGTTTGTTGGGGGTTTTTGGTAGTGGTGTTTGAGATGATATGCCTTGAGATGGATTTCAAGTGGCATTTTTATAATTTTTCCGTTTTTGTTTTGTCTTCTTAAATGAGACTCAAGCAGTTGATATACAGAGATTTTAATGTTTAATTTAATTCTAATAGAGTTCCTTATCGGACACTTAAGCTAATAAAACATTTCTTTGGGCTTTTATGTTTCCTGGAAACCACTAAGGTGGGAAATTGAACATAGGAAATTACTTTATTGCAGTGAGTGAGTGAAGTCGTAGTTTCAATAGAATGTGTGTTGATTAGCTATGATGATGAGTCTCAAGTAGTGTTGAGTTAAGGAGATGGTGATTTATTGATTTGGAATTTTTATAGAAAAACACCTGACCAATGGGATAATAAACAAAGATTTGTAAAATCTCATCATCAGGGAAAGTTGAAAGCCCCAAGTGTTTAGGCTGTAAATCATTATAAGCTTTCAAGCGTACATTACGACATATATTGGGTTGCCCAAAAAGTAATTGCGGATTTTTTAAAAGAAAGTAAATGCATTTTTAATAAAACTTAGAATAAACTTTTATCAAATATACTTTTTTACACTTTTTTCTAAATCAAGCTAAAAGTAACGGCTGATAACTGACAGAAGAAAGAATGCAATTACAGAGTCACAAGCTGTGAAAAAATTTGTCAACGCCGACTATATGAAAAATCCGCAATTACTTTTTGGGCAACCCAATAAGTCCATATTGATGCCATAGGTACAGGAGCAGGAGTATGCCTTCCATTTCCCAAAGTTGAGCCAAACACATTGTTTTAAAAAGTCTAATATTTTGCGAAAGTTCACATACTCCACTTTAGACAAATCAGACATGACTTTGAAATTGGCACGCTCTCTGCCTGCCAGAATCTGGACACACAGACGGCAGTTGCTCCATATTATCCTCTTCATAGTCTATCAGCATGTTTTCCTATTTGATGGTGATCTCTCATGACGGACTTCAGCTGCAGTCAAAGACAGCAAGGTTGAGTTAGGTGTCAGTGACAGTCTGCCATCGAACTCAATTAGACGTTTTTGTCTATTGTGATAACACAGAAACAGTAGAAGGAATATGCCTTCTAGTTCCTACCGTTGAACCATCCAGATCGCATTCAGCACCATAAATCAGACAGGATCTCAAAGAAATGAGAACCTAAAGTAGAGCTCCTATTGAATGCTAGTGCGGGACACACACAGAAGGTGTTCTATAGTCTCTTCTTCTTCAATGTCCTTACATCTTCTGCCAAAGTCGTTGGTGGCATCCTTCAGTCTGTCAGGAACAGAAGAAGGAAAATGCCTTCTAGTTACTATCGTTGAACCATCCAGATCGCTTTAAAAAGCCCTGTAACTTGCGAATCTTCACATCCGCTATATCAGACAGGATCTCAAAGAAATGAGAATCTAAAGTAGAGCTCCTACTGACTGCTAGTGCGGGATACACACGCCGAAGGTGTTCTATAGTCTCTTCTTCCTCGATGTCCTCATAGCTTCTGCAGAACTCGTTACTGGCAACTTTCAATCTATCAGTATGTTCACCAATCAGACAGTGATCTGCCATGAAGAACCCAATGACTGAGACGTCCGTTTAAGCCGGAGACAGCAAATGTCTCCGCATCTAGATAGGGTCGCATAATTTTATACTTCACAACCCGCACTTTGTAATCATCTGTCATTCGTTGCCATTCGGACCCAATCCTAAAGAAATAGCTAAAATGTTGCTAGAAGCATGCCCATAGATTCAAGTTCCCTTGACATGTGTAAGGTAGTTCTTAGTCTCGCAAGCTTGTCTGCTCTGCAATGGCCCTTTGACCTGGCCCTGAGAACAGGTGAGTTTTAAACTCTTCAACCATCTCATTGGAAGGGCTGTGGCAGTCAAGGGCGGTTTTTAATTTAGAATTTGGAAAAATGTTCGCCAGGTATTAAATGGCTGCCATTGCTTTTTTAATTACAGGGTTCTGGGAGTGATAAACGCTAAAGTGCACAGTGGGAAAACAAGTAAAACGGCAATAAGTTCGACCGGGTCGAACTTTGGATACCCACCGCCACGGGTATATATGTAATCCACCTTCCGTCACAATCCGGTGAAAATTGTATAAATTATGTACCCAAATTCGGCACGGACATTGAGTGGTCTAATAAATATAAGTAACTGTTCAATTTTGTATTTCAAATTTCAACAAAATCGGGTAATAGATAAAGTTTTTATGAGCTTCAGACCCTTTATCGGCAGATCGGTCTATATGGCAGCCATATCTAATCCGATCTGAACCATATATGGGTCCTATGTTAGGAGGAGTAAAACTACTCAACGTTTCAAATTCCAACGAAATCGGTTAAAAAATAAAGCTTTTATGGGCTTTAGACCCTTTATCTGGAGATCGGTCTATACAGCAGCTATACCTAGATATAGTCCGATTTAATCCATACTTATGTCAGATGTCAAGAGGCTTAAAGGGAGCCACTGTTTCAAATTTCAGCGAAATCGGATAATAAGTAAAGCTTTTATCGGCTTCAGACCCTTAATAGGGAGATCGGTCTATATGACAGCTATATCTAAATATAGACCGATCTGAACCATGCTTAGGTCAGATACCGGGAGTATTAAAATAACCCACTGTTTTAAATTTCATCGAAATCAGCTAATAAATAAAGCTTTTATAGGCTTCAGACCCTTTATCGGCAGATCGGTATATATGGCAGCTATATATAAATATATTCCGATATGGACCATATTGGAGTCAGATGTCGGGAGGCCTTAAACCACTGTTTCAAATTCCAACCATATCGGTTAAAAAATAAAGTTTTTATTGGCTTTAGACCCTTTATCTGGAGATCGGGCTATATAGCAGCTATACCTAGATATAGTCCGATTTCATCCATATTAAGGTCAAATGTCAGGAGGCTTAAATGAACCTACTGTTTCAAATTTCAGCGAAATCGGATAATAAGTAAAGCTTTTATGGGCTTCAGACCCTTTATCGGCAGATCGGTCTATATGACAGCTATATTTAAATATAGACCGATCTGAATCATATTTTGGTTCTATGTTAGGAGGAGTAAAACTACTCAACGTTTCAAATTTCAGCGAAATCGGTTAAAAAATTAAGCTTGTATGGGCTTCAGACCCTTAATAGAGAGATCGGTCTATTTGGCAGTTATATTTAAAAATGTTCCGATCTAATCCATATTTAGGTCAGATGGCTAGAGTATTAAAATAACCCACTGCTTTAAATTTCATTGAAATCGGGTAATAAATAAAGCTTTTATAGGCTTTGGACCCTTTATCGGGAGATCGGTCTATATGGCAGCTATATCTAAAGGTATTCCGATATTGACCATATTTTGGTCGAAATCGGATGAAAAATAAAGCTTTTATGGGCTTTAGACCCTTTATCTGGAGATCGGTCTATATAGCAGCTAAATATATCCAAATATGGGCCGATTTGGCCCATTCAAGAACTTAACCAGCGTACATCAAAAATACGTATCTGTGTCGAATTTCAGCTCAATATCTCAATTTTTGAAGGCTGTAGAGTGATAACAACAGACGGACGGATGGGCGAATAGACGGACAGACACACCGATTCGGACCGTACTAGACACAGATGTTGGAAGTCATGGCAGAACGCCATATGCAAAATTTCAGCCACATCAGACAATAAATTGCTGCTTGTAAGGACTAAAGAAGTCAAATCGGGAGATTGGTTTAAATGGGAGCTATATTTGCTTATAGACCGATTTGGAGCGTACTTGACACAGTTGTTGAAAGTCATAGCAGAATACTATGTCCAAATTTCAGTCATATCGGACAAAAATTGCGGCGTGTAAAGGGGTAAGATGTCAAATCGGGAAATCGGTTTATGTGGGAGGTATATCAGGTTACAAACCGACTGGGAACGTACTTGGCACAGTTGTTGGAGGTCTTAACTGAACACTACGAGCAAAAGTTCAGCCAAATCGGACAAAAATTGCGATTTCCAGGGGCTCAAAAAGTCAAATGGGGAGATCGGTTTATATGGGAGCTATATCTTAATCTGAACCGTTACGACCCATTCTCCAATGACCTACATTAATATTAAGTATCTGTGCAAAATTTCAAGCTGTCAGCTTTACACGTTCGTTGATAGGTATAAAACTGAAAATCCAGCCATAAATGCCTTCGAAAATTGCAAAATACATAACAGGTCTCAGTCAAAATTGCAAAAAAACAAGAAAAAATATCCCCGAAACCATTGGAGATATTATACCACAGGCCTACTTGTTTGTAGGCCATCAAATCGGACCACAAACGAAGATTTGGCAGCCTAAAAAAATTTTCGAAATACCGAGGTGATCAATGGACAACCTAGTGCCTTGATACAATCTCGCGAACTCCTCAGCTCTAACCATTCCAAATTTCAAACAGATATCTCTACCCGCTCTCACGCGGCATATTTTTTGCTAGTATTTTTTCGGTTCTATCCCACTGTGCAATGGGAGAATGCATAGAGGATAGTAGCAGGTCATACCATCGCTGTATAATCGAGGTGACGATAGGAAACCTAGAAGGAATGGAAGAAGTTTCCGATTGGATACCTTGAGACGACACTTGAGGTCATGTGCGAGGCACTGCTGCCGGCGGCACAGTCTTGAATTAACGGATCGTTGGTATTGCCAACTGGAAGACCATGCTACACAGATAGATCAAAGCTAGAGGACAAGGTGGGCCGTGGGGCTACATTGAGAACCCAGGCACTGATGTCTGCTTAAGACTGCCCGACCATAATACGGTGCTACAGGCGTAGATCCGAACGATCATGGAATGCGTTAGGTGGTGTGGTGTGACCGCGAGGACATCTTTACGGACTGTAAACTTTCCATCAGGGCAATAAAAACTAGGACATTAAGGTCATGAACAGTCTTGAAGTCTAAGAAGGAGATAAACACCTTCTCTGAGAATGGCAAGATAGCGCAGTAAGTGGAAATGAAAGGCCAGACGACTTGGCAGTGTAAACCAGAGAACAGCCATCGATAAACTTGTTTATCCTAAAACCTTTCGGGTCAAAGCAGTCAGAGTTAAGAGTTTGGGCAATGAACCCAGTCCTGGGGAACATTAAACGGTCAGTAAATCCTATGGAGAGATCCGGATCGCAAGAACACAGGCAATTACTGAAAGGAAATTTGAAGGAAGTCGGTATAACTGTCGGTATCATAACGGGATACTTAGGACCATAAGCCCACTTATAGGAAATCGATGCGGCAAGTGCATGTGTAGGGCTTGTCGGGAGGATGATTAGACGTTGCCCGGCTTTCACGGCTAATAGACACCTGCACTTAGGTGGCGTCACAATACCAGACATGAACCGACTTGGGGGCGTTGTATGGAATATAATTAAAAATTTTGTAAGTAGCACGGAATTTCTGACTTAGATTTTCCTATCCGAGGTTACTTGTTATACCCTTTACTAATCATAGTCATCCCGGCCGATACGGGATGACTATGAGCACCACACAGGCTGGAACTTTGAGCTCCAACTTGTGTGGTGCCCATCGTTATCACGGGATAACGATGGGCACCACATGATGCGGATGGTGGAAAGCTCCTCGCTTTCATGCGGAGTAGCTGCAAATGCGGCCGCGGGCAGTCAGCGATTTTCGAGAGGAGAGTCTCAGTGAGGAGTCAGGCGGCACTGGCTCTTAATTAAATACTAAGTGTCAATGATACTCGAGATGAGAAGGCGAGTTATTGGCTCCTATAAATAACCAATGGCCAACATCAGCGTCTGTTCCCAGGTTAGGGGCGGCTGAAGGCGAGCATCGGGGCTCGCCACAACGAGGGATACGTGTGCAATCTCATAAAACCCATGCAGTTGCGGCGCTGGGCCAGTAACCCGCCCCCGGAAAACTGAGAACTACTATGAGAAACAAAGGAATAGTAAAAACGGACCCCCCCCCCCAAACGTTGACGACCCATGCAAACGAAAAAAGGACTATGATTTACGGATCTGCACCTGGAATGTCCGCACTCTTTATGGAGAAGGTGCAGCATACACACTGGCAGATGTATTAGAGAAGTACAAGGTAGATATTACCGCCTTACAGGAAGTGCGGTGGACTGGGAATGGCGTCACTACAACACCAAACGGTGACGAACTATAGCTGCCATAACACGAGGCATGAATTTGGCTGTGGATTTGTGGTTAGTCGGAGACTGAAACACCTTGTCTCCAGCTTTACTCCGGTGGATGAAAGGCTAGCCACAATCCATATAAAAGCCAAATTCTTCAACATCAGCCTTGCGCATGCCCCGACGGAAGACAAGGATGAGCAGACCAAGGATATTTTCTATGAGAGCGAAGAGAGAGAGAGAATATGACCGCTGCCCCGCCCATGATATTAAAATCGTTCTGGGAGATTTTAATGCGAAAATAGGGAAGGAAGACATTTTTGGTGCAACAGTCGGAAAGTTTAGCCTCCACGAGATAACGTCCAGTAATGGGTTGAGGCACATAGATTTCGCCGCGTCAAAAAACATGGTAGTTAGTAGCACCAGATTTCAACATAAAAATATTCCCAAATCCGCATGGCTGTCACCTTATCAAAACACGAGAAACCAAATTGACCACGTAGTGAAAGATGGAAGGCATTCATCCAGCGTGTTAGATGTACGATCGATCCATGGAGCGAGTATAGATTCGGATCATTGCCTTGTTGCAGCAAAGGTTCGCACCCGTTTGAATAGGGCGAGGAAACTACGATCTGAAACTGCACGGAAATTGGACATTGAAAAGCTGCAAACACAACAAATGGCAGCGGCATACTCCACTCGACTGACCCAACTCCTTGTTCCGATGATATAATGGCGCAGTGGCAAACTCTTGCCCATTCCATGGAAAATGACGCGAAATCCGTACTTGGGTATCGGAAGCCTCCTCCAAAAAACCCATGGTACGACCAAAAGTGTCGAGATGCTACTGAAGCCAAGAATGCGGCGTACAGAGGAACCCTGCAATCAGTAGCAACGCGCCAGATGAAGGAGAGGTATCGGGAGAAAAGGTGAGAGAAGAAACGTCCATTCCGCAGAAAGAAAAAGGAAATGGAAAAACGTGAGTGCAAGCGAATTGAGATGTACAGGAGTCAGAATGAAGTCCGGAAAATCTACCAAAGAATTAAACACCAGACCGATGGCTTTGGTGCAGGCACATCCTCCCGCAGAGACAAAGAAGGATATCAGGTAACTGACACAAACAACATGCTGAGGATAGGGAAAGAACATTTTACCCCACTGCTAGCGTCCGATGTTGACGGCGAAGAGGATACCGCAGAACCAATCCCTGATGATGGTATATAATGTTTACCTCCTAGTCAGAATGAGGTCCAAGTAGCAGTAACCCGACTTAAGAACAACTAGGCAGCAGGAGCCGATGGGTTACCCGCTGAACTATTTAAGACCGGAAGCGACAAGACGATAAGGCGTTTGCATCAGCTTATCTGCGCAATCTGGCAAGAAGAACGCATACCCAATGATTGGAACCTCAGCATACTATGTCCCGTACACAAGAAAGGAGACAAGACGGAATGTGCCAACAACAGAGGAACTCGTCTTCTCCCCATCGCATACACGATACTCTCGAGCGTACTGTGTGAAAGATTAACACCTAAAGTCAATGAGATAATTGGGCCCTATCAATGCGGCTTTAGACCTGGTAAATACCCCATAGACCAGATATTTACACTGTGCCAAATCCTGGAAAAGGCCCGAGAAGGACAATTCAACTTACCTACCATCTCTTTGTTGACTACAGTGCTGCCTTCGATACTCCTTTACGTATTTCAAGTCTGAGTTTGGTATCCCTGCAAAATTAATAAGACTCTGCAGGATGACACTTGCTGAGACGCGTTCCTCAGTAAGAATAGGAAAGAATCTCTCCGAACCATTCAATACCAAACGAGGTTTCAGACAAAGAGACAGCCTATCGTGTGATCTCTTTAATATCCTGCTGGAGAAGATTATACGAGATGCAGATGTGAATAGATATGGCACACTAATCACAATAGAGCACATGCTACTCGCCTAGGCCGACGACATCGACATCATAGGTCGGTCACCGGAAGTAGTAACTGCAGCCTATGAAAGAATTGAGAGTCAGTGAAAATGGGTCTGGCAGTAAATGGAGATAAGACGAAGTGCAACTCCCAAAAAGCCTTGCACAACCGAGCAGATAGAGAAAATGGAGAAAGTTGCGAACCACAACTTTGAGGTAGTCAGTAACTTTATATACCTCGGCACTGCCATAACCGAAACGAATGACACCAGTTTTGAGATAAAGCGAAGAATAATACTGGCAAACAGATGCTACTCTGGACTAAGTAGGCAGTTTTGAAACAAGGCCGCCTCTCGATAGACGAAGATTACACTATACAAGACACTTATGCTACCCGTATTGTTATATGGTTCTGAGGCATGGGTATTTGTAAAAGCAGACGAGGCAATGCTTGGAGTGTTTGAGAGAAAGATTCTTCGTCAATATATATATGGACCAGTTTGCGTTAATGGAGAATATAGGCGACGTATGACCCACGAGCTGTATGACGACGATTGCATAGTTACACGCGTTGGCTAGGTCATGTTGTCAGAATGGATGAAGAAGCTCCCGCAAAGAAGTCTTTTGAAGGCAAACACGGTGGTACACGCAAACCGGGAACCAAACCAAAAGCCCTATGGAAAGATCAAGTGGTGCGAGACACCTCGAAACTTGGTGTCAGAGATTTTAGAATGAGCGCAGAAGATCGACGCGCTATTCAACGTTCGGCTAGAGGAACAAATATTCTGTCATAGCCAATTAAACAAAAAATCTAAATCAGGACCGATTTTATTGAAATTTCGCACAGTTGTTAAGACGCCTCATAAAACATGTTGTGCTTCATTTTGTAGAGATAAGACCAAAATTCTATATCGAATGATGGATATATATGGGAGCTATATCTAAATCTGGACCGAATTTGACGAAATTTTGCACATATATGTAGACGTATTACGTACGCACACATATTAGGACACCAAATAAAACGACTCACGCTAAATTTGGTAAAGATGGGACCAAAATTGTGGGTTCTACAGCTTTAAAAGGCCATATCGGATAATAGATATATTGGGTTGCCCAAAAAGTAATTGCGGATTTTTCATATAGTCGGCGTTGACAAATTTTTTCACAGCTTGTGACTCTGTTATTTCATTCTTTCTTCTGTCAGTTATCAGCTGTTACTTTTAGCTTGCTTTAGAAAAAAAGTGCAAAAAAAGTATATTTGATTAAAGTTCATTCTAAGTTTTATTAAAAATGCATTTACTTTCTTTTAAAAAATCCGCAATTACTTTTTGGGCAACCCAATATATGGGAGCCAAAACTAAATCTGAACCGATTTTCATTAAATTTTGCACACATATTAGGAAGCCAAATAAAACAACTCACGCAAAATTGTGGCTGCTACACCCTTAAAAATCCATATCGGATGGAAGATATATATAGGAGCTATATCTAAATCTGAACATTTTTTTTTTCCAAAATCAATAGCCTTCGTCCTTGGATGAAGTGATATATGCAAAATTTCAATCGGAGTATAAATGCGATCTGTGCCTCGGTCACAAGAATACATGGACAGACAGACGGACAGACGGACATGGCTAAATCGAATCAGGAAGTGATTCTAAGCCGATTGATGTACAATACTTAACAATGGGTCTACCTCGTCCCCTTCTTAGCGTTGCAAACAAATGCACAAACTTATAATACCCTTTACCACAGTGGTGGTGTAGGGTATAATGACTAAAGTCTACGTTTGGCGGGCAGAATCTTGGGTACCCCCCCCTCCAATACAAATTACTAATTTGCCCCTAATCATCTCGTTCAGCAATAGTGGGGATACTTGCTTAATGTTAGTGTGTGCCATCCGATTCAAGTTTAAGATCAATCATAAGGGTGCGAGTCCGAATGGCGAGTTCGAAAGGTGTTTATCAAATATTTATATAGTGACCAATCAATTGGGGCGCCGCCGCACCCATATTCTTCTGATACACCCACATGTCTTTGGTAGGCTTTTCAACAAGACATGCGTATCAATCAGCTACACAATATGGGACACAAATGAAAGGTTTTTGACAATGAAGTACAAATCTGATATATGTATCAGAGTCTCATAGGGAATCAAAGGGAATATTTTTATACCCTCCACCATAGGATGGGGGTATACTATTGGGTTGCCCAAAAAGTAATTGCGGATTTTCCAGGTCGGCCAAATGAAGTTGATGATGACCAAACCAAAGCATTACTCGAATTGGATTGTCATGTAACTGAGCATGAGATAGGAGAGAAGTTAAATATACCAAAATCAACCGTTCATTATCACATAAAAAGTCTTGGACTGGTGAAAAAGCTTGATATTTGGGTTCCACATGTATTGAAAGAAATTCATTTAACAAACCGAATCAACGCTTGTGATATGCACCTTAAACGCAATGAATTCGATCCGTTTTTAAAACGAATCATAACTGGAGATGAAAAATGGATTGTTTACAACAACGTTAGTCGAAAACGATTGAATGGTGAACCAGCTCAAACCACTTCAAATGCTGATATCCACCAAAAGAAGGTTATGCTGTCTGTTTGGTGGGATTGGAAGGGTGTGGTTTATTTTGAGCTGCTTCCAAGGAACCAAACAATTAATTCGGATGTTTACTATTGAATACAGCCATCAAGGAGAAGCGACCAGCATGGGTCAATCGTAAAGGTGTCCTATTCCACCAGGACAACGCTAGACCGCACACATCTTTGGTCACTCGCCAAAAACTGAGTGAGCTTGGCTGGGAACTTTTGATGCATCCACCATATAGCCTTGACCTTAAACCATCAGACTACCATCTTTCTTTCGATCTTTGCAGAACTCCTTAAATGGTAAAACTTTCGGCAATGATGTGGCTATAAAATCGCACTTGGTTAAGTTTTTTGCAGATAAAGGCCAGAAGTTCTATGAGTGTGGAATACTAAATTTGCCAGGAAGATGGCAAAAGGTTATCGAACAAAATGGCAATTATATATTTGATTAAAGTTCATTCTAAGTTTTATTAAAAATGCATTTACTTTCTTTTAAAAATCCGCAATTACTTTTTGGGCAACCCATAATTTCGTTATTTTGTTTGTAACACCTCGAAATATGCGTCTCAGACCCCATAAGGTATATATATTCTTGATCGTTTTGACATTTTATGTCGATCTAACCATGTCCGTTCGTCTGTCCGTCCGTCTGTCTGGCGAAAGCACACCAACTTTTGAAGGTGTAATGCTAGCCGCTTGAAATTTTGCATTTATACTTCCTATAGGTGTATGTGGGTTGAGATTGTAAATGGAGCATATCGGTCCATGTTTTATTATGGCTGATATATATAAACGGATCTGGGATCTCGACTTCTCCACATGGCGCCATTTTTATCCGATTTGGCTGAGTTGTTTTTTTTATGATTTTCAACAACTGTATGAAATCGGTTCATAACCTAATATAGCTGCCATATAAGCGATCCTTTAGAGGGTGAAATTCTTAATCAATTTGGGTGAACATTTGCACAACGGCTTCTCTTAGGACCTTCAACATGCGTGTTAAATATGGTCTTAACCGATCTATAGCCTGATACAGCTCTCATATAAACCGATCTCCCGATATTACTTCTTGAGCCCCTATGGGACACAATTCCTATCCCCTTTGGCAGAAGTTTGCACAATGACATCTACTATGTGATTTTCAACATTCACTTCATTTATGGTCCGATTAGGACTATAGCTTATCAATTCTTATCCATTACTCTTTGTTTGCCCAAAAAGAGATACCGGGCAAAGAACTCGACAAATCCGAGCCATGGTGGAGGGTATGTAAGATTCGGCGCCGCCGAACTTAGCAAAAAAAAAAGTATATTTGATTAAAGTTCATTCTAAGCTTTATTAAAAATGCATTTACTTTCTTTTAAAAAATCCGCAATTACTTTTTGGGCAACTCAATATTTACATACAGCATATGCTTCTTTTTTGTTCGATTAATTAAATTGAATAAAACACACACACACACACATACATATATTTTGTTTTCATTTAACATTTATTTAAATTGGTTTCCTTTTTTTTCAATTCTATATATATTATTTATACATACGTATTTACATTTGGGTAGGAACTATTTATTTATATAATACGAATATTTTACATAAACTCATTAACAAATTTGTTCCTTTTTTTATTTATTTGCTTTTTTTTCTTGTTTTATTTTATTTTTTACACATTTGCTCTTAAAGAGACTAGACAATAGTATAGACAATAGAACCAAATATGAAATTGACATTTATTTTAAAAATGTTTAAAATGGAAGCATTGTTTTGTTGTTTTTGCTTTAACAAATTGCTAGGCTTAGATCACTCGAATCGAAATGGGTTTTTGCTTCGTAATGAATGACATATATTTGCTGCCAAAAATTGCTAAAAATTCGATTAAGATTTGTAGGAAACATTTTGGATTTGAAAAAAATATTTGGAGTAATTATATAAAGAATATCACAAGGCCAAAAGTTTGAAAAATTGTTCATCATTGGACTTTGAGATGGTTCATATTTGTTACAAAACCTTCAAATATGTTGCCTCAAACGATTACAGCCTTGATAATGTTTGTCGGGTTAGGTTCAATGGGTGTGCCCACCATATGTGAGTTCACTCGTAGGTCAGTTTGGCTCATTTGCATACCCTAGAAAGGTAAGAGATAGAAGATGATGAAGACCTCGAACCATGCCCAGAGGTTAGAAACGAATAAAAAGATATAGGAGTAGTGGAGAACCATAGCGGTGGTGAAACTCCCATCCCCACGCAATCACGAATGTGCTTTCACCTAAGCTTATAGGACCCCCCGTTGCATCAACAAATCTCAGGAGACCTACACCAGGTACGTTCGCTAGATCACCCAGATTGCAGAAGAACCGCCTCCCCAGAAAGGCGAGCCTGTGACCCTACAGACCCGCACATGAACATAGCATGTGCTCCATAATCTCCTCCTCATCCTCATCAAGGCAGCTGCTGCAGAAGTCATTGTGCGATATTCCCATGCGCCCGCTATGCGGCCTATATGCCTTCGCCGTAGATTATGTCATCCCTCCCAGAGGCACGTTCGCACCATCACCTAGAAGAACCGGCTTCCCAGAAAGGAGAGCCTGCGTCCCTACAGAACCGCACATGAACATAGCAAGTGCTCGATAGTCTCCTCTTCATTTTCAGCAAGGCAACAAATCTCAGGAGACCTACTAGAGATACGTTCACCAGATCACCCAGATTGTAGAAGAACCCGCTCCCCAGAAAGGAGAACCTGCACCCCTACAGACCCGCACTAGAACATAGCAAGTGCTTGATGGTCTCCTTTTCATTTTCAGTGAGGCAACTCCTGCAGGCGTCGTTGGGCGGTAGTCCCGTGCGACCTATGTCCGGCTATGACCCCTGTTAAGGTACTAATCGACCTCTTATCGAACGCCAGTAACTCCTTCGCTCTCCTGTCCTAACAGACCCACACATGAACATAGCAAGTGCTCGATAGTCTCCTCTTCATTTTCAGCAAGGCAACTCCCGCAGGCGTCGTTGGGCGGTATTCCTATGCGGCCGCCATGCGACCTATGTGCCTTCGCCGGAGCTTATGGCATCCCTCTCAGAAACCTCCCAGAGATACGTTCGCAAGATCACCCTGATTGTAGAAAAACCGCCTTCCCAGAAAGAGAGAACCTGCATCCCTACAGACCCGCACTAGAACATAGCAAGTGCTTGATGGTCTCCTTTTCATTTTCAGTGGGGCAACTCCTGCAGGCGTCATTGGGTGGTACTCCCATGAGGCCTATGTCCGGCTATGACCCCTGTTAAGGTACTAATCGACCTCTTATCGAACGCCAGTAACTCCTTCGCTCTCCTGTCCCTACAGACCCGCACATGAACATAACAAGTACTCGATAGTCTTCTCTTCATTTTCAGCAAGGCAACTCCTGCAGGCGTCATTGGGTGCTAATCCCATGCGCCCGCCATGCGACCTATATGCCTTTGCCGGAGCTTATGGTATAACTCTAAGAAACCTCCCAGAGATACGTTCGCAAGATCACCCAGATCGAAAAAGAACCGGCTTCCCAGAAAGGAGAGCCTGCATCTCTACAGACCCGCACAAGAACATAGCAAGTGCTCCATAGTCTCCTCTTCATTTTCATCAAGGGAACTCCTGTAGGCGTCGTTGGTATGTGCCTTCGCCGGAGCTTATGGCATCCCTCTAAGAGACCTCCCAGAGGTACGATCGCTAGATCACCCAGATTGTAGAAGAACCGGCTCGCCAGAAAGGAGAAAGTGCTCGATAGTCGTTAATTGCTGTTCCTATACGCCCGCCATGCCTATGTGCCTTCGCCGGAGCTTATGGCATCCGGCTTGCTATGTTCATGCTCCAAGAGACCTCTCAGATATACGTTCGCAAGATCACCCAAAATGAACATAGCAAGTGCTCGACAGTCTCCTCCTTATCCTCATCAAGACAACTGCTGTAGAAGCTATTGGGCGGTATTCCTATGTCCGCCACCATGCGGCCTATGGCACAGTTTACGGTTCTGACCCCTGTTAAGGTACTAATCGACCTCTTATCGAACGCCAGTAACTCCTTCGCCCTCCTCTGGTCGATGACAGGCCAGAGCGCCCTAGCATTCACCGAGTCCCATTGTGCCACTGATGCCGCTCCGGCCATCTCTTATACTGTGTTCAGTAGCTCGACAAATGGCGCGTACGGAAGACCGGTGACTGGTTCACCCACTGGCGTATACATCAGCCCCCTCATTCCCTGGAATCCTCTCATGTCCGGAAACCAATGTCAACGTCACATTGTGGTTAATCCGGGTTAATCTCACATTGTGGTTAATCCGGGTAAATCCCCACCAAAAAATGACAAAGTCAGCCCATGAACCATTTAAGACGTGGTTACGACTTCAATGGTAAAGTTTCGACAAAAAAAACCATGTCTACTTTTACTTTAATCACGAATTGTTAGAAGTCGACACACGACAACATTGGCATGTCATGCATGTTGTAAGTACTCGGTAGACATGACAGTACACATTCCATAACCAATATTACGTGTGCCAAGAATTAACCATTGCATGGTGACATGTTCCTCAACACTATTTTGTGCACGGGGTTTACAACAATGTCATACATTTTTCGGTCACAACATGCATGAACGGCGTGTCGCAGTGCGACAGCTCTTTGGGGAGAATTTACATGACCATATGTGGCTTGGTACCTCGCAAACTTCGCAGGCATTAAGGGGGGATAACCCTCGCTTAATTTTTTTTTGTCGATTTTCTCGGAAGAATTCGAACGCAGGAGTTATGCGGACATGGGCTATAGTGGCACAAACTCGATATCCATATTCAAGGCGAAGGGTCCCCACCCTAAAAAGACATTAGAGAGTTAAAGAAGGTGCAGCGGAGCGGGCCCGGTTCGGCTAGTATAGTGAAAATCTGAGAGCATCTAGCCATCTAGTCAGTCCGTCCGTCTGTCTGTTGAAATCACGCTACAGGCTTGGAAATGAAGATAATTAGCTGAAACTTGCACAGATTTTTTCATTGTCCATAAGCAGGTTAAGTTCGGTGATATGCTATTTTGGACTATATCTTGATACAGCCCCCATATAGACCGATCTGCCGATTTTAGGCCCATTAAAGCCCCTTTTATTATCAGATTTCACTGAAATTTGCCACAATGCTTTGCATTTGGCTTCTCGACATCCGTGTCTATATTTGTATCGGTCTATATTTGTATATGGCTGCCATACATACCGATCTCCCGATCTAAGGTCTTGAGCCCATAAATGATGAAATTATTACCTGATTTCGCTGAAATTTGTCACAAAAGACCTATGATGGGATTTTCGACATACGTGTCCTATATGGTTCAAATCGATCTGTATTTAGATATAGCTGCCATATATACCGATCTGAGGTCTTCAGTCCATAAAAGGTGAAATTATTACCCGATTTCGCTGAAATTTGGACAGAAAGCTGTGTTAGATCCTTCAACAGGCTTTGCGACATCCGTGTAGTATATGGTTCAGACCGGTCTGTACTTGGATATCGCTGCCATATATACCGATCTCTCGAACTAAGGTCTTGAGCCGATAGAAGGTGAAACTATTACCTGATTTCGTTGAAATTTGGCACAGTACGCTGTGTTAGACCCTTCAACATCAGTGTTTAATGTGACCCCCATCGGCCTATTTTTCGACATAGCTGCAATATAGACCGATCTCCCGATCTAAGGTCTTGAGCCCATAAAAGGCGCATTTATTAGCCGATTTGGCTGAGATTTGGCACAGTAACTTATGTAAGGCTTTTTGACATCTGTGCCCTATATGGTTCAGATCGGCCTATAACTAGATATAGCTGTCATACATACCCATCTCCCGATTTTAGTCCTTGGACCAGTAAAGCAGCTTTTAATACCCAATTTCGCTGAAATGTGACACAGTGAGTTGTGTTAGGCGCTACGACGGCCTCGTTCAACTTGGCTTCCATCTGTCAACATTTGGATAGAGCTGCCATATATATGGTCTTGGCCCCATAAAAGGCGTATTTATTATGCGATTTGGCTGAAATTTGGCATAGTGACCTAAGTTAGGCTTTTCGACATCCGTGCCCGATATGGTTCTGGTCGGTCTATATTTGGATATAGCTGCAATATTGACCAGTATTTAGTTTTAACAACTTCAACAGTGAATAACAATTATTGGAGGGAACATCGGGCGATATACATATATGGCAGCTATATCCAAATGTGAACCGATTTTTATGAAATTTACCAGCAATATCGAGAGTCAAGAGAAAGATCTTCCTGCTTAAATTCCTGACAATCGGTTAAAAAATGGCCATTTTATTGCATTATTACTGCAAATCGGACGAACATATATATGGGAGCTATATCCAAATCTGAACCGATTTCGAGCAAACTTCTCTGATTTTTCGTGGTATTCATTGAGGAAAGCGTTTTGCAAAATTTTGGCAAGATTGGCTAATAAACGCGCTTGTAGTGGGTCTTGGAGTGAAAATCGATCGATATATATATATATGACCGCTATATCCAAATCTGAACCGATTTTTTTTGAAATTCACGGGTAATGTTGAGAGTCATAAGAAAATCCTTCCTGCCAATTTTCGAGAGAATCGGTTAACAAATGACCATTTTATTGCATTATTACTGCAAATCGGACGAACGTATATATGGGAGCTATATCCAAATCTGAACCGATTTCGAGCAGACTTCACTGATATTGTGGTATTCATTGAGGAAAGCGTTTTGCAAAATTTTGGCAAGATTGGCTAATAAATGCGCTTGCAGTGGCTCTTGGAGTGAAAATCGGGCGATTTACACATATGACAGCTATATCTAAATCTGCACCGATTTCCATGAATTTCTCCAGTAACGTCGAGAGTCATAAGAAAATCCCCCAGGCCAAATTTCGAAAGAATCGGTTAACAAATGACCATTTTATTGCAGTATTACTGCAAATCGGACGAACATATATATGGGAACTATAGCCAAATCTGAACCGATTTTTTCCAATTTCAATAGGCATCGTCTCTAGGTCTAGGTCGGTACATGTCTGTACCAAATTTCAAGACGATCGGATGAAAACTGCGACATGTAGTTTGTACACAAATTAACATGGACAGGCGGACAGACAGAGAGACGGACATAGGTAAATCGAATCTGAAAGTGATTCTGAGTCGATCAGTATACCTATCTCCATCTCTCTGGGTATTACAAACAAATGCACTAAGTTATAATACCCTGTACCACAGTAGTCGTGTAGGGTATAAGACCAAAAAAAGCGTGCTAAGCTCGGCCAGGTCGAATTTTGGGAACCAACTACCATGGATTCTGCTAAAATATGGGTTATAGACCGATTTGTACCGTACTGGGCCCAGTTTTGGAAAATCATAACAGAACACTATATGCGAAATTTCAGCCAAAGCGGATAAAAATTGCGTTTTCCAGGGGCTGAAGAATTCAAACCTTTAGATTGGTTTATATGGGAGCTATATCAGGATATCCACTGATTCGGACCGTACTTAACATAAGTGTCGAAAGTCATAACAGAACACCACATTCAAAATTTCAGCCAATTTAGACAAAAATTGCGTTTTCCAGGAGCTGAAGAAATCAAATCGAGAGATCGGTTAATATGGGAGCTTTATCAGAAAATCCACCGATTCGGACCATACTTAACATAAGTGCTGGAAGTCATAACAGAACACTATAGCAAAATTTCAGCCAAATCGGATTAAAACCACGCGTTGTAAGGGCTCAAGAAGTCAAATCGGGAGATCGGTTTATATGGGAGCTACTAATATGTCACGTTCTTCATAAACTGAATTTCGATTTTATTTCGATACGATTTTGTTTGGTATTTACTTGTCCTTTAAACGACACTGGGGATAGACATTGAAAAAGATAAACCCGATTCAAGGGGGGGTGCATCTTAGAGCAGATAACCAAACTTTTTGCATGCATACTCTTGCATCCGTATGTCTCAAATTCCAAAATTTTTTTTCCAAATTTTTAATTAAAATTTCTTTTGGTTTCTTTACTATCAACCCCTTCCATGCGAGCATCTTTAAACCTTTTTCTTCACATATCTCTAAATTTAACAACTTATACTTAAAGTAGTTCACAATGAATAAATAAATGGGGAAGCATACAATTTGGGGTTTTTTTTTGAAAAAAAAAACTCACACATACATAAACAAATTTGATTTTCTTATTAAAAAACTAAATCACAGATTCTCAACAAAAAATTACTTTCTTCTGCCGTTTAACAAATAACACAAGAGCACTGCCAACAACAATTGGCCAGGGCAAGGCAGCTGGCCAAACACGTTTGCACCTAAAGATCTAATCATCTGTGAGGACAGTAGCTGAAGTAGGGAAACAGTTTGCAGTGCAGCGAATAAAATCTTTTCGGATCAGTTTTGGTATCAAACCCATCGACTTTGACCACATTCCATTGGTTTTTCATTAGGGCATAGCTAAAGGAGACTTGATCCTGATACGAATCGGGTCGTATGAATTCCATGGGCTCCAAATGGGAATGGAAATTGTCCACCACAGTCAGGGGGACCTTGAGAAGATGTTCTGAAAAAGCAAAAGTCATAAAAGATGTTAGCAAGAGCAGAAACAATAAAGTCTTGTGCTTGTACTCACCTATAATAAAACCCATGGTAACATCGTCAGGAAATCGTATTTTATCACCAATACTTATGAATTTACCACCACCTGCTATGGGCAGCATTTTCAATGTAAGGGCTCGACTCAGACAGAAGCCAGCACCACCTGTTGCAAACCAAAATGTAATCTTTTTGTTCAATGTCGTATTTTTCTGCAAGGATGAAAAAGACAAAAGAAGCAAATGAAATAACAGCAAACAACAACACCAACACAGATTAAATCACTATGAGTATCTGTACAAAGAAGCTCGTATTTTGTCGCAGGACTTTAAGCTGCTGAGCCATAAAACGAGACATGCAGACTTTACTGATAATATTAATGAAAGCTTTAACCAAGATTTATGCCACAATACGTTTCGCCTCAAATGGGATTTTATTAAAAATTTAAGACTTCTAAGTGACTACATGGACATTTTAAGACAATAAATAATTAAAGTTGCCAAGTAATTTGGACTCAAACTGAAATATTATCTGGGGTAAAGGAGATGGAATGTATGATGGAAGCATCCTTGACAGGATATTTTTAAAATATTTTTAAACTGTGCAACTTTGAGGGCATGGGCAAATGGATAACTACACAGAATGTTAACAGATGGTCTACAGGAAGGACACTCCTTAAATTACCTGTTTCACTTTTGTGTGTGTGTATGTGTCATTGATGTGTAGCAAAAATTAACAACATTTTAATCTCTAAGGAACAATTACTGCGCATAGGATAGGCTAGAACATTATAAACTGGATTTCAAAAAGTTTGTTGTGCTATAATCACGATTGCTAGCAACATACAAATAAAGTAGGCTAATAAAATATTCACTCAAATGTATGTCTTATTGGAGTTTCACTACTATAATCTTTAATGGAATGAAGAGCTTTTTTTCACAAACACTGATATTATGGGGGTACACTAAGTTCGGCATTTCATTTGTATCATCTTGGAATATAGGTGCAAGATCATACAGGTTAGCTGACACAAAGTGTTATCAATTGAAACGACCAAATTTGTATGAAAATTCGGCAGACCCCGGCCGGGATTCGAACCTGGGCACACGGAGTAACAGCGAGAACCGTTGCCGTTATCTAGCGTTCAAAGCCATCAATACAACTTCCAACAGATGCACAGAATTATATGAACCATGAAAGTGGTGTCATTGTCGCAGAAAAAAAGTCTGTCATTACACAAAAACACAGGCATTAAAGTCGGCCGGGCCGAACTTTGGATACCCACCACCTCGGGTCTATATGTAAACCACCTTTCATCAAAACCCGGTGAAAATTGCATACCTTATGTCCCATAGCAGTTTTATCGCAATATGTTCCGATTTGGACCGAATAGTGAAAAGCACAAGTCATTGTTCATTTGTGTGTAACAAAATATTGGTCTTTTTAGTAGCTTTGTCTAAAAATTAACCGATCTGAACCATAAACGACACGGATGACGAAAAGCCTAACCTAACACACTGTGTCAAATTTCGGTGAAATTGGATTATAAATGCGCCTTTTATGGGGCCAAGACTTTAAATCGAGATATCGGCCTACATGGCAGCTATATCCAAATCTGGACCGATTTGTGCCAAGTTGCAGAAAAATGTCGAAAAGCCTAACACAACTCACTGTCCCAAATTTGAGCAAAATCGGATAATAAATTTGGCTTTTATGGGTCCAGGACCCTAAATCGGAGGATCGGTCTATATGGCAGCAATGTTCAAATCTGGGCCGATCTGGGCAAAATTGACGAAAGATGTCGAGGGACTTAACTTAACTCACTGTCCCAAATTTCAGCAAAATCGGATAATAAATGTGGCTTTAATGGGCCTAAGACCCTAGATAAGAGGATCGGTCTATATGGCAGCTATAACCAAGTCTGCACCGATCTGGGCGAAATTAACGAAGGATGTCGGAAGGCCTAACACAACTCATTGTCCCAAGTTTCAGCAAAATCTGATAATAAATGTGGCTTTTATGGGCCCAAGACCCTAAATCGGCGGATCGGTCTATATGGCTGCTATAACCAAATCTGCACCGATCTGGGCCGAATTAACGAGGGATGTCGGTAGGCCTAACAGAACTTATTGTCCCAAATTTCAGCAAAATCGGATAATAAATGTGGCTTTTATGAGCCCAAGACCCTAAATCGACGGATCGGTCTATATGGGGGCTATATCACGATATAGTCCGATTTAACCCCTTATCGAACTTAACCTGCCTACGGACCAAAGAAGAATCTGTGCAAAGTTTCAGCTCAATGTGTTTATTTTTAAAGACTATAGCGTGATTTCAACAGACAGACGGACGGACATGTCTAGATCGTCTTAGATTTTTAGAGGGCGTAATTTTTATCCGATTTGCTGAAATGTTGCGCATACACTTTTTCCATTACCTCTCAAATATGTGCTTAACATGCAATCATTGATTGAGCACTCAATGATATGTGCGAAGTTTTGCCCTGTTCCGTAATGGAATGTTCATGGGCAAAATTTGCAATTATTTCCTATTAGTGTAGGTCGGTTTGAATTATAAATGGGCCATACCGGTCTATATTTAGATATAGCTCCCATATAAACCGATCTTGCGACTATACTTCTTGAGCCCTTATAGGGCTCAATTCTTTGCCGATTTGGCTGACATTTTGCATAATAACTTTTTCCATTACTTCTCACATGCGTGCTTAATATGATCTGAATCGGTGTATAACCTGATATAGCTCCCACATAAACCGATATTCCGATTATACTTCTGGAGCCTTAGAGGGCGCAATTCTTATACGATTTGGCTGAAATTTCCATGACATCCAATATAAATTTTTAAATGCCTATAAAATAACTTGACCATGACTCCTTGATTGGGTTTAGACTCTGAGTTGGCCGTTAGTAAGCTCTAATGTTTGTACGTGCGCTCTTTTCAGTCAACACCATCATTTTGGGAGTTTACGAATTGCTTAATTTTGAAATCTTTTCATTGCCGAGGCATTATGCCATTATTCTGCATTGCAATTTTTACCTCCTATTCTAAATTTACGCATTGCCTCAATTTTTGAAATGTTAAAGTAATTTGAAACTTTTTAAAAACGATTATAGGACTTACAATGTCTTTTACGTTTCTCTTTGCGTACAAAAAGAAAAATAAATCAATACCTTGCTAAGACTTAATTGACCTTATGCAGAAATGTGTTAAAAAGAATTAAATATTCATTTTATCCCTACCAGGTGAATGAAATTCAATAGGGGTACTTCCCTTCTTCCTTGGGGACATGCTTGGACAACCAAGAATACACAAAAAAAAACAAGAGATTTGTTTTCGTATGAAAGAATGAATAAAGCTGGGTTGTTTTTGTTAGAAACTTTTGTTTTTGTGGCCCAGAGGATTTCAGCAACAAT
>NC_081552.1:202123852-202314014 GCF_963082655.1 Stomoxys calcitrans
CCTACACGAATAAGAAGTATTTGTGCAAAATTTCAAGCGGCTAGCTTTACTCCTTTGTAAGTTAGCGTGATTTCGACAGACGGATGGACGGACCGATGGACGGACGGCCATGGTTAGATCGACTTAAAATTACATTACGATCAAGAATATATATACTTTATAGGGTCTCATAGGAATATTTCGAGGAGTTACAAACAGAATGTCGAAATTAGTATACCCCCATTCTATGGTGAAAGGTATGAAAAGTCATTCAAAGATATAACAAATGCGATCCATGGTGACCTCGACGAACTAAGCACGCTTGTACTTATTACTTATGGGGTCTTATCCTGTTGTGCAGTAAAGCCCCCTTTTTATACCCACCGCCATAGCGTGAGGTTATACTAATCTAATCATTCCCTTTGTAACTTCTCGAAATATTGATCTAAGACCCCATAAAGTTATATGTTCTTGATCGTCTCGACATTCTGAGTCTATCTAGCCATGCCCGGTCGTCCGTCTGTCGATATCACGATAGCGGTCGAACGCGTAAAGATAGCCAATGAAATTTTTCACAAATACTTACTATCGACATAGGTCATTGGAGATTGCATATGGGCCATATCGGTTCAGATTTGGATATAGCTCCCGTATAAACCGATCTTCAGATTTGACTTCTTGAGCCATTGGAAGCTACAATAATTTTCCGACTTGGCTTAAATTTTGCAGATAGTACTCTGTTATGACTTTCAACAACTGTGCCCAGTACGGTCCGAATTGGCCTATAACCTAATATAGCACCCATATCAAGTGATCTCCCGATTTGACTTCTTGAGCCCTTTCAAGCCGCAATTCTTGTCCGATTTGGCGAAAATTTTGCATGTAGTGTTCTCATATGACTTCCACTAACTTTTCAAAGTACGATCGATATCGGTCTATAACCTGATATCATATAGGAATAAAATATGCAAATTTGCCCATGAAAATTCCATTAAGGAGCAGGGGCAAACTTCTCACATGTCAATTAGTGCAGTCCGATTCAAGTTTAAGGGGTCAATGATAAGGGGCCTCCTTCTTAAAGACGAGTAGGAAAAGCGTGCCGCAGTGCGACACCTCTTTTGAGAAAAAGTTTTTACATGGCATAGCACTTCACAAATGTCGCCAGCATTACGAGGGGAGAACCACCGCTGAATACTTTATGATGATCTCACCAGGATTTGAACCTATGCGTTCAGTGTCATTAGCGGACATGCTAACCTCTGCGCTACGGTAGCCTCCTATATAGAAGTAGTGGTGATATTTCCGTAATATCAATGGATGCTATACGACTTATGAATGGGGTCCTCCATTCAGTAGCTAAGTCTGAACGGCATGCCGCTTAGGTCTTCAACAAATATGGTCTTGAGTTAATACCATAGCAGAAAGCTTTTCTATGTTCTCTCCCAATTGTGAACTTTCTCCTTCCGTAATTTCTTGTTATCGTAAAGTTTCCTTCCGGACAATTGTACATAACCTTAGTCCCGGAGATTGGATTGGTTATATACGTAAGGTAAGGTAGGAACGGGAGTCCTTACCGATTCATTTCGACAATTTTAACTCCTTTGTGATACCACAGTCGCTGTGCGCGACTTTCCGTTGAGCTTAAACTTTAATCGGACTGCAGTCATGGAAATGAGAGAAGTATTCCTTTTAGTTTAGTGATAACAAAGTAGCGACAGACTAAAGCCTTTGGTGGGAATCGAACCCACTAACCACGCTCTGGCAATACGACTACGCTACCAACTCTGCTATTGGGGCTTCTTGAATTGGGGGTATACTAGATGGTAAAAAATTGTGGTTACTTATAAAATACTACTCTCCGATAGATGGCGCTATTGTGTATTTAGCGCCATCTCCGATAGATGGCGCTATTGTGTATTTCAATGTTTTTCAAATTGAAATCATCTCCGATAGATGGCGCTATTGTGTATTTAAATGTTTTTTATACCCACCATCCAAGGATAGGAGTATATTCATTTTGTCATTCTGTTTGCAAAGCATCGAAATATCCATTTCCGACCCTATAAAAATCTAAGACCATCTAGCCATGTCCGTCCGTCTGTCTGTTGAAACGACGCTACAGTCTTTAAAAATAGAGATATTGAGCTGAAACTTGGCACAGATTTTTTTGTTGTCCACAAGCAGGTTAAGTTCGAAGATGGGCTATATCGGACTATATCTTGATATAGCCCTCATATAGACCGATCCGACGATTTAGGGTCTTAGGCCCATAAAAGCCAAATTTATTATTCGATTTTGCTGAAATTTGGGACAGTGAGTTGACATTTTTTTACAATTTGGTCCCGATCGATCCAGATTTAGATATAGCTGCCATATAGACCGATGTCTCGATTTATGGTTTTGGACCCATAAAAGGCGCTTTTATTGTCCTATGTCGCCGAAATTTGGGACAGTCAGTTGTGTTGGGGTCTTCGACATCCTTCTTCAATTTGGCCCAGATCGGTCCAGACTTGGATATAGCTGCCATATAGGCCGATCCTCCGATTTAAGGTCTTGGTTCCATAAAAGGCGCATTTATTGTCCGATTTTGCCAAAATTTGGGACAGTGAGTTGTGTTAGGCCCTTCGACAGCCCTCTTCAATTTGGCTTAGATCGGTGCAGATAATGATAAAAGGCGCATTTATAATTCCCCATAAAAGGCGCATTTATAATTCGATTTCGCTGAAATTTTTTTTTGTTTTTTTTTTTTTTTTTTTTAATGCTATTCCAGACCAGTGTGCATTATTTACTAATGAAAATCAGTGAAATCGAAGAGACCAGCGGTAGGGGGAGTCTGGGTGATTGAGCCTTAAATCAGCTTCTTTTTCTTTGGCAGATTTCTGGGTTCTTTTTAACAAGCAAAATATGTTCTACAAGGTTGCAGCATTTGTGTGTGCGAATGTCTCAACTTGGGCGTTTTGGTGTTTGTCCTGTTTTATGCTTCATTTGCTAACTCTGCCTTGGGTTTTTGGTAAACTGTCAAATCCTTTCAATTTGATCCTTTTTGATAGATATTCGATATTTTTTCAAGTTTCCCTTCACTTGAGATAAGAGAGTATAGGCTGGTTGGCTGGCTGATAGGTCTTTCAGCAGCTTCCCCCTCAAGTTTGCCTTCTTAAATTTAAGATTTCTTTCCTTCCTCTTCAGTTTGTTTCTGTGTTTTTCCACCTCCTCCTCTTTATTTTTTTTTTTTTTTTATTGGAAAGGAGAAACATGAACTTCTTAAAGAAAAAGCTTAGCATTTTATGTTTTCTTGAGAGCATCCTTAATTTGGTTATTTTATGCCTTTGTTTGTTTGTATTTGTGATTCTCGCTTGTTTTTTTTTTTCTGTTTCTAAACGAAATATGAGAATTTCTTTTTCGTACCCAAAAATAAGTTTTTTTGTTGTTATTCTTTTTTTGTTTTTGAGATTTTGGGGTCTAGTGCGGAGGAGGGCGGCTAAAGAATGTCTTTGTTTCCTTCAGCAAAGCAAAAAGCAATGTTTTTTGCATTGCATATTGCGTTCTTCTCCTCTCTCTGGGGTCGTTGGTTTAACACAGTAGCTGTGAAAAAGGGTTTAAAATTAAATTTAAGCTTTATTGAGGCAAACGAACACTGGAAGGGGGAAATGAATGCAAAATCAGAAACAAGTTGATGCCAATATTATATCAGTTTGGCTTTGGAATGGTCCACAAAAGTTGGATGAATTGATTCGTTTAGGCAAACATCTTTTCTTTGGGACAACACAACGTACGTATCAAAATACCATAATTTCGAACAAAGCCTATTTTCTGTAATGGTGTGTTGCCCTTAATATTGGGCAAAAGTGACAGCAGCAATGATTTTGTGGTAACTGCTATGAGAGGCAACTATTTTGAGTATAATGCCAGCAATACAATGTCATTCAAAAACCTATATTGTGAGCAGTAGGTCTTATAAAATCCTGTTGGTAGTTGGAGACTCATGAAAGGGCAGCACGAATAAGAGCCATATTAGCCTTTGATGATATCAATCATTTGCGTCTTAAATTTTAGGTGAGGGGAAGCGAGCAGAAAATCGAAATTTGAACTCTTATCGATTGTATTATAAGTAGCAGATATAAAGAGCCCATAGGTAGGTGCATCCCCGGAGCATCGGTAACCGCTTACCTGTCAAAGTTATAGAAATTTTTTAATAAAGTATTGACCACATAATCTTGGAGCACTCATATTATTCCGCTGTTAAACTTTGTGTGAAATCATCACCACTTAGGGTCTTATTTCAAAAAAATCATCGCACATATCCCTTGAAACATACTCTGGAATTTGTAAGGCAGTTCCTAGTCTTGCGAACTTGATCTTCAAATTCATGAAATACCCATGTGGCCTAGAAGGTAAAAAGTTTGATTTTCAAGTTTGCATCCATCCTTGCGTAGTTCTCTGAAAGCGTTTGAATTGTGACGTACTTTCTCCACAGATTTTATAGCGACCTTAACGTATGACACGATATGTGTGCCTATCTGAGTTCAAACAATGTATCTAAGCCACTTTACCACTATTACATTTGCAAGCATCATCCACCATAGGATGTGGGTATACTAAACATTCAGTTTGCAACACCGCGAAATATTGATCTAGGACACCATTATTCCTGATCATCTCGACGTTCTGAGTCGATCTAACCATGTCCGTCTGTCCAATCGTTTGTCAAAATCATAATAGCGTTCGAATGTGTAAAGCTAGCATCTTAAAATTTTGCACAGGTACTTTATATTGATGTAGGTTCAGATTTGGATATAGATACCATATAAACCGATCTCCCGATTTGACTTCCTGAGCCCGTGGATGCCACAATTTTTGTCCGATTTGGCTGAGAATTTGCATCAAAACTTCTTTTATGACTCCAAACATTGGAGCGTAGTACGGTCCAAATCGGTCTATTATCTGATATAGCTCCCATATAAACCTATTTTCCGATTTGACTTCCTGAGCCCGTGGATGCCACAATTTTTGCACGATTTGACTGAAATTTTGCACATAGTGTTCTGTGCCAAGTACGGTTAAAATCGGTCAAGAACATGATGTAGCTCTTATATAAACCGATCTCCCAATGTGACTTCTTGAGCCCTTACAAGCCAACGTCTCATCATCTTCCCCGCATGCCCTACACATGCTATCACTTGCCGCACCAATTTTATATAAGTGAGCTTGTAGACCTATGTGTCCCGTTATTATACCAATAGCTATACTGACCTCTATCTTACTTCTTTTCAGTAATAGCCTCGTCTTCTCACGATCTTGAGAATCTAAAACAGAACTCAGTCCCTATGTTCTCCAGCTTTTATCCATCCGTGTAACATGTTCTTCCAGATGGCAAAACTAGGGTTCCGTCAATCCAAGACTGTGTCGATGGCAGCAGTTCCTCGCTCTGGACTTCAAGTTTCATCTCAGGTATCCTATCGGAAATCTCTTCCCTTCCTTCCAGGTTTCCTATCGTCGCCTCGATTATACCACGATGGTAAGAGCAGCTCCCATTCTCAATCCATTCTCCCATCGCCTTAAGTCTCATTGCCGCAGTGGCTGCCTCACACTTAATCTGTATGTCAATGAGTCGGATATCTAGAAAAGTCTCCAGTGCCCTAGTGGGCGTGGTCCCCATTGCTCTGCCTTTGCCTAGACAACATGTTCTCGGAAACTGTTGTATGGTACTTATGCTGCACTTCATTCAGTCCACCAAACTACTGCGGCTTAAGTAAGTATTGGTCTAATCACGCTCCTGTAGAGCCAGTAGACTATCCTCGGATTCAGGCCCCATTTCGAGCCTACGGCCCGTCTACATAGTGCTCAACATCTATGGGCCTTCTCAGTACACTCCTGAATGTGACACTTCCAATTTAGTTTGCTGTCCAAGATCACACCTAAGTATTTGACCTTGTCAGATATCGAAATCGTCTTATTAAGGAAACGTGGTGCGTTAAATTGGCCCACCTTCCTTTTCCTAGTGATTTCAGTCTTCTCTTAGTTAACATTCAGACCTCTGGGTCTAGCCCAATCAAAGGATGTAGTGTTTATTGACATTTGTCTTAAATCCTTGGATATCAAACATTAGCCGGAAGTCGATTCCACATACTAACGGTTCGGTCGAAATAAGAATTCTCTCTATAATGCATTGTGTAGTCCGCTGGCCAATCAATTACAAACGGGTGTGAGTTCCTGGAATGTCTAGTATCCTTGACATACATCCTTACCACAGGAATCAGAAGACGAATATCAGGCGAACATACACCATGAAAGTACCGATAGAACAGCGCCAAACAACCCACATTGCGACGATGATGCAGGGAGGCAATAGAGTTGTATACCCCACTGTCCCCAATCAACGTCATCGCTCTCCTCTGTACCCCATTTTCGGCCTTATAAAATTGGTGTAGATGTTAAGAAGCTCAGAGAAGATCAGACGGAGTGAAGTAATTCTTACACCGTTTAAAGGAAGCCTAAACACTTGAATGCTTCTTTCGACACTTCAAATACATGTTAAGCCCAACGGACATCACTTTGTATTTTCATGCCCAGAAAGAGCTTCTGATTGCTCAACATGTACACCCTTGATAGACAAAGATGATTGTAATGGGCCAGCGAATCGTTTGTGTGACAACAAGCAGCACTGTGTCCTCCGTGCATTAACTTGACTTCTTGAGCCTCCAGAGGGCGCAATTGTTCTCCGATTTGTCTAAAATTTTCCACGTCCTGTTTTGGTATCACTTCCAAAAACTGTGCTATTTATGGTACAAATCTGTTCATAACCTATTATAGCCGCCATATAAACCGATCTTGGGTCTTAACTTCTTGAGCCGCTAGAGGGCGCAATTCTTATCCGATTTTATTGAAATTGTGCAGGAATTGTTTTGTTATTACTTCCAACAACTGCGCTAAGCATGATTCAAATCGGTTCATAATCTGGTATAGCTGTCATATAAACCGATCTGGGATCTTGACTTCTTAAGCCGCTAGAGGGCGCAATTCTTCTCCGATTTGGCTAAAATTTAGCATAAAATATTTGGTTATGATTTCCAACAACTGCGCTAAATATGGATCAAATCGTTACATAACCTGCTGTAGCTGCCATATAAACCGATCTGGGATTTTGACTTCTTCAGCCGCTAGAGGGCGCAATTCTTCTCCGATTTGGCTGAAATTTTGTATAACGGTTTCTCCCATCTTAATCGATCGATAGCCTCATACAGCTCCCACATAAACCGATCTCCCGATTATGCTTCTTGAGCCCCTACAAGTCGCAATTCTTAACCGAATGGACTGAAATATAAACCCAATGACTTCTACTATGGTCTTCAACATTCAATTCACTTATACGTACGAATCGGACTACAACTTGATATATCTCCAATAGCACAACAGTTCTTATCGTTTATTCCCCTTGTTTGCCTAAGAAGAGATGCCGTGCAAAGAACTCGTCAAATGCCATCCATGGTGGAGTGTATATAAGATTCGGCCCGGCCGAACTTGGCACGCTCTTACTTGTTTTGTTTAGTTTACTAACACATTTCTCTGAGTATAAATAAAGCCAAGATGCAACCTTAAATCTTTGAAGTTTGTATTACCAATATACAGAAATGTTTGTTCTGTGCAGTATAAAAAAGAGCACCCCGGAGCGTGCCTGGGTGGACTAGTGTTTTGTGTTATTTCATTGAAATCATTCAATATTGTTCTTGTCCTTTCCCAATTAGACTAAATTTGATTTCAAAAAATTTTGTATGATACTTTTTTCAATATGTAAAGTTTTTCACACTCCCAAACTTCTAAATGTTCAGTTCCATTCCGTTCAGTTCCGCAAAAAACGTGCTACAAAACATATTGAGCAATATATAGAAAACAACAATTGACAGCGAAAAAAGTTCCGTTTTTTTTACAACTTACAATGGTCGAATTTTTCATAACATGCCAATGCTTCAATGTTAGTGCATGGCGGCCATCACATGTACAGGGTGGCTGATGAAAGCCGCTACCAAAAAAAAATGTAATAACTTTTTTTCTATTTAATAATAATAATTTAATAATTAATTTAATTAATTAATTAATTAATTTAATTAATAATAATTTAATAATTAATTTAATAATTTAATTTAACATGAATAAAAGAAAAATGTATTCCATACACCGAAAAAAAAATGTAGCAATATTCATCATTGTAGCAATATTCATCAGCCACCCTGTATGTGTGTGTGTGTGTGGACATTCAACTTTCATGTTTAGCCATTCGTTGAGCTACATAAATGTTGTCATGTTTTGCTAAACTACTCGAGCATTTATATTTTTGTTGTTATTGTTTTTTGGTGTAACATTTTAACTAAAATACACACACATAAATTTTTAACAATTTTTCGGTGTTTAACCTAATTGTTATAAAGAAAAAAATAAAAAAAAATGTATAAACGTTTACGAGGAAGCAAATGTTCATTCAACATTTGCTATGGTCTGAACATTTAACTCTTGTGTGAGTGTGTGTGTGTCTGGGATAGAGTAGGAAAGGCAGGGCCGCCATTGAATGTGCCAAGATATGGTAGCAGAAATATGAAACAACATCCATTTAAAAATTTATGTTTTAGTGGTAATAAACCCAAATGCAAAAAAAAAACTACTTCAAGTGCCGAAGAGAAATAGGGCTTCAGATTTTTTATTTATTTGAGAATGTTTCACAGAGAAAACAAAACTATAACAATGAGCCAACTTGAAGAAGAGGAATAACTTTCGTAACAAAATAACAAAGGAGGACGAAGGTTAGTAGGTGACTCCAATGTGCAATGCAGGAATCAAATGTAGAACACTAAAGGTTCTAATGCTGTGGAGAATTTGTTCTATGGATGTAGCCTTTACCAATGGTTCTTTTTACCCACCATCGAAAGATGAGGGTTTGCAACACATCGAAATATCCATTTCCGACCCTACCTTTTATATAAAAATCAATTTGTGTTTGTTTGTGTGTTCCTTCTAGACTCAGAAACGGCCGAACCAATTTTCTTGAAATTTTCACCGATGGTGCATAATGAACCCGTGGTGAAAATAGTGTACTACATTTTTTGATATCTGAAGGGGGAGCGGACCCTCCCCCTAACCATAATTTTCAGAAACACCAGATCTTGGAGATGGGTGGTGCGATTTAAGCGAAATTTTGTGTGCTCTCTTATAGTAACCGACAAACAAAAATTTGGTATCAAAATTTCAGTAGGGGTACCTGTGGGGGGCGCCCCACCCCAAAACCTTCCAAACATATGTTTAGACCAATCACGACAATATGGGACTCAAATGAAAGGTATTTAGGATTAGAAAAGTATCTGATATCCAATTGTCGGAACAAGTGCCTGGGGGACCACCCCAACCCCCAAACCACCCCCAAATCGGACATATTTACCCACCTTGACAATAAGCGACTCAAATGAAGTGTATTTGCAAGTAAAATACGAATCTGATATCCATAAGTGTGACCAATTTTCTGGGGTTCCACCCCTTCCCCAAAACACCTCCCAAATATTGGGTTGCCCAAAAAATAATTGCGGATTTTTTAAAAGAAAGTAAATGCATTTTTAATAAAACTTAGAATGAACTTTAATCAAATATATTTTTTTTACACTTTTTTTCCAAAGCAAGCTAAAAGTTACAGCTGATAACAGAAGAAAGAATGCAATTACAGAGTCACAAGCTGTGAAAAAATTTGTCAACGCCGACTATATGAAAAATCCAATTACTTTTTGGGCAACCCAATATATACTGACAATGGCAATATGGGGCTTTAATGAAAGGTATTTGAGTGTAGAATACGAATCTGATATCCAGATGTGGGACCAAGTGTTTGAGGAGCCGCTCATCCCCGAGAACATACCCTAAAGAAGACAAATTTACGATCATACCAATATGGGGCTCAAATGAAAGGTCTTTGAAAGTAAAGCACGAATCTGATATCAATGTTCGGGAAAAGTGTCTATGGGGCCATCCCACTCCCCAATATACTACCCAAATAGGAAGTATTTGCTGACCATTGCAATATGAGGCTCAAATAAGAGGTATTTTAGAGTAGAACCCGGAAGCCAAGCCAAGTCTTTGATGGCCGCCTCATCTCCCCCAAACCCCCCCCCCCCCCCAAAACACACCCAAAACGGGTCATGTTTGCCGACTATGGAAAAATGGAGCCCAAATGAAGGGTATTTAGGAGTAGACCATGAATCTGACATCAACCTTTGGGGACCAATTGTCTAGGAGACGTCCCACCACCATAACAACCGCCAAGTAGGACGTATTTTCTCACCAAGACAATTTGGATCTTCAAGACTGTGGAGCTCGACATTCATAGTTTTTAGGGCCCATACCCCAAACCGGACATATTTGCTGGCTTTTTCAATAAGGGGTTTAAATGAATGGTATTTGAGATTAGAAAACGAATTTGATATCCAATTTTGAGGCCAATGGGCCAATGGCCAATGAGAATAGAGCACGTTGTTGATATATTTTCAGGGCTTAGTGCTTGGGGGACCACCCACTCCCCAAAACACCCTTAAATCGGGCATATTTACCGACCATGTGAATGTGGGGCTTTTGGGGGGTAGAGGATGAATTGATACCCACTTTCAGGACCAATTTTCTGAGGGTCTACCCCTTTCCCAAAATACCCCTCATAGAGCAATTTTTCACTGACCATCGCAATATGGGGCTCAAATAAACGGATTTGGGAGTAGAATACGAATTTGATATCCAAATGTAGGACCATCTAATTAAGGCATCACCCCGTTCCCAAAACACCCCCCAAAGGTTAAAAATTTTTCGACCATGCCAATATGTGGCTTAAATAAAAGGTATTTAAGATTAGAAAACGAATTTGATAACCAATTTTGGGACCATGTGTTTGGGGAACGCCTCATCCTGTAAACTCCCCCTCAAAACCAATGGCAATGAGGGGTTTAAATAAATGGTATTTGAGAGAAGAGCACGATGCTGCTCACCCCGAAAACACCTCTAAATCAGACATCATGAGAATATCGGGCTGAAATAAAGTATTTTAAGAATGGAGCACACCTTACACCCAAACTTAAATGCGCCCTTCTACATCCTTTTTCAATTCGGCCCAGATCGTTTCAGATTTGGATATAGCTGCCATATAGACCGATCTCTCGATTCAAGCTCTTATGCCCATAAAAAGTACATTTATTGTCCTATTTTGCCAAAATTTGGAGCAGTGAGTTGTGTTAGGCCCTTTAACATCCCTCTTGAATTTGACCCAGATCCGTTGAGATTTGGATATAGCTGCCATATAGACCGATCTCGAGATTTAAAGCCTCGGTTTCATAAAAGGTGCATTTATTGTTCGATTTTGCTGAAATTTGGGACGGTGAGTTGTGTTAGGCCATTCATTGTCCTTCATCAATTTGGTTTAGATCGGTTCAGATTTGGATATAGCTGCCATATAGACCGATCCACCGATTTAGGGTCTTAGGCCCATAAAAGGTGCATTTATTGTTCGATTTTGCTGAAATTTGGGACGGTGAGTTGTGTTAGGCCAGTCGATGTCATTCTTCAATTTGACCCAGATCGGTTGAGATTTGGATATAGCTGCCATATAGACCGATCTCGCGATTTAAAGTCTCGGCCTCATAAAAGGTGCATTTATTGTTCGAATTTGCTGAAATTTGGGACGGTGAGTTGTGTTAGGCCAGTCATTGTCCTTCATCAATTTGGCTTAGATCGGTTGAGATTTGGATATAGCTGTCATATAGACTGATCTCGCGATTTAAAGTCTTGGCCCCATAAAAGGGCATTTATTGTTAGATTTTGCTGAAATTTGGAACAGTGAGATGTGTTAGGTCCAGTCGATGTCCTTCTTCAATTTGGCTCAGATCGGTTCAGTTTTGGATATAGCTGCCATATAGACCGATCTTTTGATTTAAGGTCTTGCGCCCATAAAAGGCACATTTATTCTCCGATTTTGCTTAGATTTGGGAAAGTGAGTTGTGTTAGGCCAGTCAACATCCTTCTTCAATTTGGCCCAGATCGGTTCAGATTTGGATATAGCTGCCATATAGGCGGATCTATCGATATAAGGTTTTGGGCCCATAAAAGGCGCATTTAGTTTCCGATTTCACCGAAATTTGGAACAGTGAGGTGCATTAGGTTATTCGCCAACATTCTGCAATTTGGCCCAGATCGCACCAGATTTGGATATAGCTGCCATATAGAACGATCCCTCGATATAAGGTTTTTGGCCCATAAAAGGCCCATTTATTGTCTGCTTTCGCCAAAATTTGGGACAGTAAGTTACCCTAGGCCTTTCAACATCCCCCTTGAATTTGACCCAGATCGGTTCATAGGATATAGCTGCTATATAGACCGATCTGTCGATTTAAAGTCTTGGCCAAAATTGAACAATGACTTGTGCTTATTAGACCTCTCAATGTCCGTGTTGAATTTGGTCCAAATCGGACCATATTGCTATATAGCTGCATAAATTTGGCTTTTGTCACCGGATTACGGCTAAAGGTGGTTTCCATATATAACCGAGGTGGTGGGTATCCAAAGTTCGGCCCGGCCAAACTTAACGCATATTTACTTGTTTTTTTTTTTTCATTCCAAAAGTAAATGTCTTTAGTTCAAGTAAAAATTGTACTTACTTTTTACCGCTTTCTAGGAAAACATCTAATTCTGCAGACATTTTGCAACACAAAGCTTTACGAAAATGGCCCTGGGAACATTTGGTGTTTATTAAATGGCCGTCTGTAAATAAAGAAAAAACGAAAAGAATAAAAGTAACAAAACAAAAATATATTCACTTGTTATGGGCAAATAAGCAAATTATAACACAAATGAGCATTAAACAAAAAAGCACATGGGCATAGCCGAGTAATTATGGAATAATAATCCAGCCAAAGTGGAAGTTTAAATGCTCATTAAAATGTTTTCATTTCACATACAAATCATTTTTGTATGAAATACGCCAATAAAAGTTAAAGGCCATCAAAAACAAGGAAGGAAGGCAGAAAGAGAAAATTATAAGAAATAAAATCAAATTATTTAAAAAAAAAAAGCTTAAAACCATAGATTTTGCTTTGTCCATTTGTGCGTCTGTGCCATTGCGCGTTCGTTTCTGTTTTTGCTTCTTATTTCGTTAGTCACAAAAGCTGATCACTAATGAGACAAAAATTATTGAAATATTTCACATTTTTTATCGCTTTATCAACTTTGAAAGCCTGAGAGCAGAGGAGACGCAACCCAGAGGATATACAGCCGATGAACCAGCGAACGAACGAAATACCATTCAGTAAATCCCCAAATGTATCCATCCATATGCCATTGTCGTAATAATAAAAGGGCCCTCCTAAGCATAACACAAGAACATCGTAAATTGCTCTTAAGATGATGGACCGACAGACGACAACTGAACGCTTGGATGGACGGACGGACGGACGGACGGACAGGCGGCAGCCAAATAGAGGGATGGCCCAAACAAACCCATCGACAACAACAAAAAAAAAAAAAAATAAAAAAAGGTAAGCATCTCGCTGTCTTAACGGTTTTGGAATTTGGTCCTAATCAAAATTCCAGTAGTCATGTTATGTGTGCGATGATGCTTTCAAAGAATGCGACAAATGGATATTTGTGGTTTTTTTTTCGTTTCGCTTTGGAGTACCCCTGACAAGCCAGTTTCATGTGAGGCTGCGTAAGTGCGTTCCTTTGAAGGTGGCTGGCTGGCTCATAAGTGTTTGGGAGTGTTTATAGATTGTTTATGGCCTGCCATCCCTTTGCTATTCGGGGATCGAATAATTACAGAGACCCAAAGTGAAAAGACACATTGTATATGAAAATATGTCTCCCTGCCCCCCAGCTTCGTTGCCTTTGACATCCATCAAATGGCTGTGGATCATTCAACGGGGAATACCTCAAATATCTGGTGGTGTAGGCATAACCTCCACCCGGCTGAGAGGATTATTTGGTTTGTTGAATAGATACGCCTTGTTAGAGCCGAGGGATATACACACAAAAAAAGGCAGCAATAAATGGGAATTTCATTTCAGAAATATTTTAAAATTGATATTTTGATATTCCACTTTGAATATATCTCCAAGGAGATTAAGGAACATTTTGGAGTTGCTGTAAAAACTAAGGCAATGATGTAAAAATTGTGGTTTTTAAATGTGTATGAATAAAGACTTCATACATTTTTAAAGGCCAAAAAAGGAACGCATTTAAAGAAAGCATTAAATAAAGCTATGCTACAAGAAAGAGGTTGCTCAACTTACCTCCATTTATATTGTCAATATATACATTAGGCATTCTAAATCGAGTTAGCCAAGTCCGTCCATTCGTCTGTCTGTGTGTCGAAAGCACGCTAACTTTCGAAGGAGTAAAACTAGCCGCTTGATTGTTTTGAATTGGGATTGTAAATTGGCTATATCGCTCCATATTTTCCTATAGCTGCCATAGGTTAGGTTAGGTTGAAAAGAGGGTACATATATTAATCTGCTCCATGCCACTATAGACCTACACCTAAGCCAGTTATCGGCTTGTAATCTCGAAAAAGAAAATCTAAGTCCCCAGCTACTTACAAAATCCTTAAATGTTTTCCATACCATTCCCCTAAAATGGTTCATGTCTGATATAGTGTCCCCACCTAAGTGGGTATCTGTAAGATGCGAATGCCGGGCAATGACAAAGGAAATGCTCCAACGTCTCATCATCTTCCCCGCATGCCCTACACATGCTATTACTTGCCACACCGATTTTGCATAAGTGAGGTCGTTGTCCTATGTGTCCCCCTTTATGATACCAATAGCTATACCGACCTCCTTCTCACTTCCTTTCAATAATAGCCTAGTCCGCTCACGATCCGGATCATCCCATAGGATTTTCGCCATCCTACCGACTGTTCTTCCACAGTGTTACATGCGCTTTTGTCACCCACGCCCTTAAATTAGACTGCGTCTACCCGAAAGGCTTCGGGTTAACCATGTTTATCGACGACAGTTCTCTGACCTTCGCTGCCAAATCGTCTGCCCTTTCATTCTTCCTTACCTTCATTATGTCCCGGCACCCATACGATACGGATTTTGCCATACTCAGAGAATTCGTTACACTTTCTTACACTCCAAGACAGTTCGTGACCTAACCGTCCTTGTTGTTATTGGCCTTATGGCAATTTTATTGTCCGTAAAGATTTTCACACTCGACGTCCTTGCGATAGTACCACATTACCTCACGCATTCCGTGATCCCCCGGATCTCTGCCTGCAGGTCCGTATTATGGTCAAACAGTCTAAAACAGATCTCAGTCCCTGGGTTTTCAATGTAGACCCCCACTGCCACTCTGTCTCCTAGCTTTGATACCTCCGTGTAACATCGCCTGCCAGACGGCAATACTAGGATTTCGTCAGTCCAAGACTGTTCCGCTGGCAATAGTGCCTCGCACTCAACCTCAAGCGTCGTCTCAGGTATCGGATTTGAAACCTCTTCTAGGATTCCTGTCGTCGCCTCGGTTATCCTCAATCCATTCTCCCATCGCCTTAAGTCTCATAGCTGCAGTGGCTGCCTTATACTTAATCTGTATGTCTATTGGTCGGATATCTAGAATTGTCTCCAATGCCCTAGTGGGCGTGGTCCTCATAGCTCCGCCTATGCCAAGACAACATGTTCTCTGAACCTGTTGTATGGTCCTTATGTTCCACTTTTGCTTCATAGCAATCCACCAAACTACTGAGGCGTAAGTAAGTATTGGTCTAATCACGCTCCTGTCGAACCAGTCGATAATTCAGGCCCCATTTCGAGGCTACGGACCATCTACATTAGTGTCCAAGATCTTTGAGACTTCTCAGTACGCTCCTGAATGTGGCACTTCCAATTCAGTTTCCGGCCCAAGATCACTCCTAAGTATTTGACCTTGTCAGATATCGAAATCGCCTCATTGAGGAAAAGTGGTGCCTTGAATTGCCCCACCGTCGTCTTCCTCGTGAACAGGCATATTTAGGTCATCCCTGGGTTAACATTGAGACCTCTGGTTCTAGCCCAGATATATGCCATATGCAAGACACTTTCGGCCGGTTCGGATCCTTACCCCTTAGAAGTATTATTATAACATCCTATAAAATCGTCTGAGTACCAGACTGGTTCAGATTCATCTTCAGTCATCATCCGTAATAGGTCATTTATGGTGGTCGCCCATAGGAGTGGCGATAAAATGCCCGCCTGTGTCGTGCCTTGTGCCACTTTCTCCCTGCCAAATAATCCGATCTTGGATCTTGACTTCTAGAGAGCGTAATTTTAATTCGATCTTCTTCATTGGTTCGCAACCCATAGCTGCCTTATAAACCGATCACGGGTCTTGACTTTATTGGCCTCTAGAGGGCGCACAATAACTTCGACATCCAAACCAAGTATGTTTCGATAAACCTAGCTAAACCTTAACCTGACAAATGTGATCCATAGTTGAGGCATAAGCGTAGAAAGGCCTCGGTGGGGTGGGCGAAGAACCCTTCAGAAAAGTTTTAGCCTCCCGCCCCCCAGTATTTTAAAAATGTCATTGTTTTATATAAAATATGCTAATTTTATTGTTATTTAAATGGTTTAAGTCCCCCCCTTCCACCCCTCAGCTGAACACCAGCTGATCGTCTGCTGATCACCAGCCAACCACCAGCTTATCATCAGCTGATCTTGGGCTGATTACCTTCTGATCATCGGCTGACCACTAGCTGTCCACCAGTTGATCACAAGTTCTTCACTACCTGACCACCAGGTGAGAATCATCTGGCCACGAGCTGTATACAGCTGATCTTCATCTGTCCACCAATGAGCTTCAGCTAATTACCAGCCGATCACCAGATAACCATCATCTGATCACCACCTCATCATCAGCTGACCACCAGCTGTTCATCACCTGACTACCAGCTGATCATCACATGATCATCAGCTAATCATCACCTGACTACCAGCTCACCACCTGTACGATGAGTATACAGCTAGCCAGCTGATTACCAGCCGAACATCAGCTGATCACCAGCCGATCTTTAGCTGACCACCAGCAGACCAACATCTTATCATCCGCTGATTATCATATGATCATCGGTAGACCACCAGCGGATATTGAGCTGATCACCAGCTGATCTTCAGATGACCACTAGTTCACCACCAGGCAGTACTGCTTTTTCGTGAAAAATCGTCAAAACTATAAAAATAAAGTAAGAAATAATGTAAGAATGGGTTCCCAAGATTCGGCGCGGATGAAACAGCCACAAAACATTCTGCCATTGATCTGCAGCTGATCACCAGCCGACCACCAGCTGATCGCCATCTGATCATCAGCTGACCATCAGTTGATCTTGATGTGATCACCAGCCGACCACCAGCTGATTGCCATCTGATCATCAGCTGACCATCAGTTGATCTTCAGGTGAACACCAGTAGATCTTCAGCTGATCTCGAGCTAAAGATCAGCTGGTGGTCCACTCAAGATCAGCTGGTGGTCCGATCTTGAGTGGACCATCAACTGATCTTCAACTGACCATCAGCTGATCTTCGGTTGACTACCAGTTTAGCATTACCTGACCACCAGGTTATAATCAGCTGACCACGAGCTGTATACAGCTGATCTTTTTCTGACACCAGCTGATTTTTGCCTGCTCATCAGATTACCATCAGTTGACCACCAGCAAATCATCAGCTGACCACCAGTTCAACATCAGGTGATAATCAGCTGACCACCAGTTCAACACCAGGTGATAATCAGCTGATCACCAAGTGATTATCAGTTTGCCACCACCCGTTCATCAGTCAACCATCAGCTGATCATTAACTGAACACCAGCTGATTTTAGCAGACAACCTGTTATTAGCAGACCACGAGCTTATTATCAGCGGCTGATGAGCTCAAGATCGGGTCATCATCACCTGACGATCAGCTGATTGTAAGATGACCACCAGCTAACTATTGGATGTAAATAACGAGTTTTTGGTCTATTTTATCAGGTTTTCAGGTGACCACCAGCTGATCATCACAGCTAACCACCAACTGATTATCATCGGTCGACCATTAGCTGATGTTCAGTTTATCATATAACAGAAAAGTTGTTGGCTTGACTTGTTTTGCAATATGGAATTTCAAAGAAATTCCAATGCGTGTTTTTACAAATATGAAAAGGAAAATTTCGTTCTGCCGGATTCTTAAGTTACACCCACCCCTAAAGGATGGGGAAATGCAAATTGCATCATACCTGTAATAGGTCATCGTGGTGATGACTTTGGATCCCATTTAATAATGGTCGGTATGATATTCTATGTAGTTTCGGACTTAAAATCGTTACTAATTGATACTCAGCTGATACCCACCATCTGACCATCAGCTGACCACCAGCTCAACACCAGGTTATAATCAGCTTACCATCTAGATATAATCAGCCACCAGCTGTTCAACAGCGTAACAAAACAGCTGATCATTAACTGACCACCAGCTGTTTTTTTACTAACAACGCGCTGATTATTAGCGGACCATGAGCTGATTAACAGAAGATGATGAGCTCAGGATATGGTCATGACCACCTGACGATCAGCTGATTATCAGATGATTGTCAGTTAATACCAGCAGATAATCAGCTGACCACAAGCTTTTTATTGGTTGCAGATGACGAGTTTTTGTCAGTTTCATCAGATGACCAACAGCTGGTTATGAGAAGACCACCAGATGACTGGGTTGGCCAGCTGACGACCTGCTGATGGATAGTCGTTACTGTTATCCTATGTGAACGTGTAGATCTCTTTCCTATTATTCCGCAGTATCCGACCCGTCTTATTACGGTCAGGGCAGGGAGGATCCCTGCAGGATTTCCTCACTACTTTCAACTGTTCAACAACATTCCCCCCTACAGGATTTCCCCTTCCAACATGTCACATGCACGACCTTAACCCGAACCCTCACTACCAGGTTCTTCGCATTTTATTTCCCTTAGCATTTCCCTGTACGACTCGACACCCAAACCTTGGGGATCACGATGCGTAAATCGCTCATTGGTAAACCAGCACTGTCTTTAGCTCTATCGCCCTGGTTGTTATCGCCCCAAAGGCCATGTCGAACATATGTGAGCACTTTCATATATAAAATAGCAAAATTTGCCTATGTTTTGATATAGGAATTGCCAACTATGGTCTAAATGTATCCATAATTTGAATTTAAGATTCCTTGATTTTTTGTCCATTAAATTTTCGGAAATATTGCATCTCTTGTTTGCATGATGTTGAAAACTAATGAAAGGTTTTCTAGGTTTTCATTTTATGAAATGCATATTATTTTAATTTTTTTTTTGCGAATTTAATTGCCCTTGGCCAATTTAATGAATGAGTTTTCATTTCCAAATTTAAATGAAATAAATTGCTGAAGGCAATTATGAAGGTAACTTCATATTTGCGATTTTGCTACCATAGGAAATTCAGCTCAACAAAATAATTTCTAATTAAAAAACTAATTTAAATTGTTGCCCGTGTAGTTTTCCTTTAACAAACAAAAAACAAAATTCCAAAAAAAAATCTCATTTCGTTTTGAACGCTCAAAAACAAAATTAAAAACAAAAACTGGAAAAAATTCCAAAAAAAAAACACTCATTTTGCAATTCAATTAAAAATGCGGGCGAAACTTTATATAGCACATTTTAGCTGTCAGAAAAAAATGGAAAAAATCCAAAAAAATGCTTAAAAACAAAGAAGGTTTTATGGTGGTTTGGCTTGGCCGTCTGACTGTCTGTCTGTCTGGCCTAAATGTATTGTAGGTGCGTGTATCTTGGGGTTTCTTTGAAAAAAAGGATCTCTTTTTTTAATAACTTTTTTGCGCCTTTGTTGGCTGAATGTTTATTAATGAATATCGTTATAAGATAAACCAAAGGCTAAAACCCAAAGGAATAACCAATTTAACATCTTCGAAAATGAAGTGAAAACATAAATAAAAAAAAAATTTCATTTAAAATCGCGGCAAAAGAACAGCAGCTGTCGCTGTCATGGAAGGGCATCGTGGTATCTCATGGCGCACTAGGAATGAGTAAAAGCTGAATATTGCTGGGAACCTTTCAAAAACTTAACTGAACGTGGCACTAGAGCTGATCTCTCAAATCAACATCAACGGTAGTAATTTCTGGAGTGGATAGAAAGGAAGGATATGATTTGCTTGATTAACAACATTGTTGCTATATTTATGGAACAGTGTTCAAATAACAAAAAAAAAGCGCTGAGTCTTGCAGGGCCGAAGGAATCAAATTTGGGGTAGAAGATATATACATATGAAGATTTAAGTTGTACCTTATATACCAAATTTCAGCTCAAGAAAAATTGGGGCCCCATGGAATCAAAACGAATGATCACCTGGGTGTCATATACAAGGCTGCGGAGTCGTTCGGAGTTGAATTTTTGAAGCCGGAGTCGAACTATGGAGCCGAAGTTGGACTATGGTTCAGAGTTGAACATGCTTGTCCCGACTCCGGCTTAATTGCACCCTGACCTCTCAATGGTCTCACCGCCTATACTATCTTTCGCATCCATCGAGAGTAGCTTTGGAACATGTGGCAAGTACCTAGGAGCACATCCCTCTCCAAAAAGAAATGAAAACGATTTGGGAGTAGAGCACGAATCTGATGTAAAAATCGAGGGTCAAGTGTCAGGAGAGCCATTTCGCGGAACAGGACGTCGCTAGCAGCTTGGGAACATGTGGCAAGTACCTAGGGACACACCCCTCCCCAAAACGAAATGAAAAGGATTTGGGAGTAGAGCACGAATTTGATGTACAAATCGAGGGTCAAGTGTCAGGAGAGCCATTTCGCGGAACAGGACGTCGCTAGCAGCTTGGGAACATGTGGCAAGTACCTAGGGACACACCCCTCCCCAAAACGAAATGAAAAGGATTTGGGAGTAGAGCATGAATTTGATGTAAAAATCGAGGGTCAAGTGTCAGGAGAGCCATTTCGCGGAACAGGACGTCGCTGATAGCTCGGGAACATGTGACAAATCCCTAGGGGCACACTCCTCACCTAAACGAAATGAAAATGATTTGGGAGTAGAGCAGGAATCTGATGTAAAAATCGAGGGTCAAGTGTCAGGAGAGCCATTTCGCGGAACAGGACGTCGTTAGCAGCTTGGGAACATGTGGCAAGTACCTAGGGGCACACCCCTCTCCAAAAAGAAATCAAAACGATTTGGGAGTAGAGCACGAATTTGATGTAAAAATCGAGGGTCAAGTGTCAGGAGAGCCATTTCGCGGAACAAAAGAGCCATTTCGCGGAACAGGACGTCGTTAATCCTGGGGCTGATGAAGGATTACTTAGGACTGCTGATAGAAGCCCTGACTTTTAAGGTTCTGACAGTCGCGCTGGTCGCAAGGAGACGCTGACATCTGTAGGGTAGCAATGACAAGGAGGAGTTGCAGATGGTCGAGCAGCGTTTTTGTCAATGTCCGCAATTGTGAGAAGAAGGCACATACAAATGGTTCAACACTTTCTTTTCCCACTTGAATTTCCTTGAGGCACTAAGTTCTTTTGTCATTCTGGATTTCCGTAGAGCCCTGTATTGACTGAATGGTAAGAGTTTCTTCTCGGTCCGCCTGGTTCCCTTTTTTATGCCCATTCACCATAGGCGTATACTAAGTTCTTCGTTCCGTTTGTAACATATTTATTTGAAACCTATAAAGTGTATATTGTATATTAAGGTGGGGTGATATCAACATCTTAAGGGGCCCTTTGCTTTTCTGATTTTTGGGATTGTACTGAGCCCAAAAGTCTACTAGACCATATGTCAACGGTAAAAATCGAACCTCCAGATTTCGAGTTTTCCAGTTTTTTCTCACACTTTTGTTACCTCCACCACAGGATGGGGGCATTCTAGGTTCGTCAGTCCGTTTGTTAATGCATATTTCGCCCATAAACATTCCACTAAGGACCAGCGGCAAACTTCTCACATATCAATGTGTTCAATGAGTTCGGTCCGATTCAAGTTTAAGCTCAATGATTGACCCTTTTATAGCCAAGTCCAAAACGGCGTGCCGCAGTGCGACAACTTTTTGGAGAGAAGTTTTACATGGCATAGTATCTCACACATGTTGCCAGCATTAGGAGGAGAAAACCACTGTTGACAATTTTTTCAGATGGTCTCACCAGGATTCGAACCTAGGTGTTTAGCGTCATACGGTGACCTCCTTCCATATGTAACACATCGAAATATGGATCCAGGACCCAACAAAATATATATATTCTGGAACGTCTTGACATTCTTAGTCGATTTAGCAATGTCCGTCCGTCTTTCCGTCGACAGCACGCTAAATTTCGAAGGACTAAAACTCACCGAGCGTTAAAATTTTGCATAAGTACTTCCTATTAGTGCAGGTCAGTTAAGATTGTAAATGGACAAAATCGGTCCATGTTTGGGTATAGCTGCCATATAACTGATATGGGATCTTGACTTCTTCAGCCTCTAGAGGGCGCAATTCTAATCTGATTTGGATGAAATTATGCACCAAGTGGTTCATTTTGATCAAATAGGTTGATAACCTGATATAGCTCCCATATAAGATTATGTTAGGTTTATGTGGCGGTCTGCCATCAGACTTACTTAGACGTTTTCGTCCATTGTGACAATCACAGGAAGATGCCTTATAGTTCCTACCGTTGAACCATTCAGATCGCTTTAAAAAGCCCAATAGCTAACTCACATCCTCTAAATCAGACAGATTCTCAAAGAAATGAGAACCTAAAGGGGAACTCCTTTTGACTGCTAGTGCGGGACACACACAGAGAAGGTGTTCTATAGTCTCTTTTTCTTCGATGTCCTCACAGATTCTGCAAAGTCGGTGCTGGCAAACTTCAGTCCCATATAAACCGATATCGGATTTTGGCTTCTTAAGCCGCTAGAGGGCGTAATTATCATCCAATCTAGCTGAAATTTTACACGAAGTGTTTTGGTTTGACCATCAACAACAAAGACAAAAATGACTCCAATCGCTTCTTAACCTGATGTAGCTCCCATATAAACCGATTTCGGATTTTGATTTCTTGAGCTGATAGAGGGTCTAATTAATATCTGATTTGGCTGAAATTTTGCATGAATTGTTCTGGTTTTACCATCAACAAGTGTGACGAAATCGACATCGGTCCATAATCTGATATAGCTCCCATATAAACCAATTTCGGATCTTTTCTTCTTAAGCCGCTAGAGGGCGCAATTATTATCCCATTTGGTTGAAATTTTGCATGAAGTATTTTGCTGTGACTTTCAAGAATGGTGCTAAGTATGCTAAAAATCGGTTCATAACCTCATATAGCTCCCATATAAACAGATTTCGTATGTTGACTTTTTGAGCCGCTAGAGGGCGCAATTATTACCCGAATTGGCTGAAATGTATGAAGTGTTTCATTTGGACAAACTTGAACAATTCTGCCCAGTATGGTCCAGATCGGTTCATAACCTGATATAGCTTCCTCATAAACCGATCTCGGATTTTGACTTCTTGAGCCGCTAGAGGTCGCGATTCCTATCCGATTTGTCTGAAATTTTGCATGAAGTGTTTTGCTTTGACTTCCAACTCCTCTGCCATGTGTGACCTAAATCGGTTCATAACCTGATATAGCTCCCACATATACCGATCTCGGATTTTGACTTCTTGAGCCGCTAGAGGGCGCAATTGTTATCCGATTTGTCTGAAATTTTCCATGAAGGTTTTTGTTTTAACTTCTTACAACTGCGCGAAGTATGGTTCAAATCGGTTTATAACCTCATATAGCTCCCATATAAACAGATTTCGTATCTTAACTTCTTGAGCCGCTAGAGGGCGCAATTTTTATCCGATTTGGCTGAAATTTTGCGCGAAGTGTGTTATTTTGACTTCCAACACCTCTGCCATGTATGGTCAACATCCGTTCATAACCTGATATAACTCCATAACTCCCATATAAATCAATTTCGGATCTTTTCTTCTTGAGCCGATAGAGGGCGCAATTATTTTCTGATTTGGCTGAAAATTCGCATGAAATGTTTTATTTTGACTTCCAACAACTCTGCCATGTATGGTCTGAATCTGTTCATAACCTGATATATCTCACACCTAAACCGATCTCGGTTTTGGACTTCTTGAGCCGCTAGAGGGCGCCATTATTATCCGATTTGGATGAAATTTTGTATGAAGAGTTTTGTTCTATCTTTTTACAATCACGCCAAATATGGCTCAAATCGGTTCATAACCTGATATAGTGCTCATATATAAACCGATTTCGGTTATTGACATCTTGAGTCACTAGAGGGCGCATTTTTTTTTATCAGATTTGGCTGAAATTTTGCAGAAAGGTTCTTGTGTTAACTTCTTACAACTGGATCAAATCGGTTCATAGCCTGATATAGCTACCATATAAACCGATCTCCCGATTAGATTTCTTGAGCTTCTAGATGGCGCAATTTGTATACCATTTGGCTGCAATTTTTGCTACTGGTGTTTTGGTATAATTTTCAACAACTGTGCCAAGTATGGTCTTAAACAGTTCATAACCTGATACAGCCGCCATGTACATCCATCTCCGGTTTAGAGTTCTTGAGCTTCTAGAAGGCTCAATTCTTATCCAATTTGGTTGAAATTTTGCATAGGTCGTTTTGGTATGACATCCAACAAGTATGGTCCAAATCGGTTGATAACCTGATATGGCCGTCCTAAAAACCGATCTCTCGATTTGACACTCCGAGCCACTGGAGTGTGCAATTTTTACTTGATTTGCCTGAAATTTTGGACTACAACCAGCCATCACAAGTATAGTCCATATAGGTCAAAAACTAGTTGCATGTTGCTCATATACCCATTCAAAGAACTTGACAAATGCGATCCATGGTAGAGGGTATATAAAATTTGACCCGGCCGAACTTAGCACGCTTTTACTTGTTTTCTGTTTTTAAGGTTTGGTAGTAGATTCAAAGTTTTTAAAATTTGCCATTTGCTTTAACGGTGGCAAAGACAGCCTTATTATCATTGTGATCACTACCGTTATTACCACCACCGACACCACCATCGCCTTCATCATCATGTTCACCATTAACATGACCATTCTCAGGAAAACAGCAACCGCCATATTATCATCGAAGCAGTCTCATCAACTTTGTTGGTTGTTCGCTGTTTGCGGTTCCAAACACAACAGTGGCCACAATAAGGCGGTCAAGTAGGCGGAGCGGTTCGATGTGAGACTAAATTGGAATTTTATATTAAACGCAAAAGATGTAAAATGTGTACGTTTATGCCCCCGTTATTGTTGCAGTGTTATGGGCCAAAGTAGTAGGTATTGCTGGCCATTGTTTTTTTTTTTTTTTGTTTTGTTATTCTGGCCGTTTTTTGCTGCTATATCCATGAAAAAGACTTCTATGTGCAACTGAAGCCATTACCAATAAAGATTTTGGTTCGCCCCATAGTAGCGAGGAGGAAAACTGGAGAAAACAGACAAGGGAAAAAATACAAAATATTACAAAGTTTTAAAAAGCAATTAGCGTCTTTTGATGAATTCTTTGCCAAGTGAGATGAGTAAAATGAATATCGACATGGCAATATTTTGTCAGAGAAGGAAAAAGAATCTGAAATCGGCTTTAAGACAAACTACTCAATGGTAAAGAATAAGAAATTCATTATGTCTTAGTAGAGGCAAAACTTTTATAAAAAAACCTACGGTGCAGGGGTTACACAAACTTCTTTATATCTCGATGTACAGGTCAAAGATCCTCTAAACTATTTATAGTCCTGTTTCCAATGAGACTGTGAATCGCTCTAGCCCTGTACGCCTGTCAGTGCGTGTAGCATGTCCGTCTGTGACCCTTAAAACCGGGGTCCTCTTCGCTCATACAATCCCAATTTCTTTGGCTAGAGTTGTTATTGCACAATCATAAATTCGCTCATAAGTCATTTTAAAAGAAAATTTGTGGCATTTTATGTCGGTGTACAAAGTTTTACATTCCATATTCAAACATTTCATAAAATATGTGCTAATTTTCTTAAAACTTAAGATTGTGTTTGCTGTTTCCTTTTTTTTTTGGGTGTTTTTCTTGGAGGGTCTTTTAATGGACCCTGTTGAAAGCGTCCATTATTTGCCTGTTCTCAGCTGCTAATGTGGAAGTTCGAAACGTCTTCTGACAGCCTTTTAAAATCATACATAAATCAAAATAAGTTTCAATATCCTGTTTCAACTGCAAAACCCCAATATGCAGCAGGGTTGGCAAGCACAGTGAGTAATGCTGAAAACAGTCAAAACTACAACGAAAACAATCGCCAACCAAAACCCCAAGCAAATGTGTCCAGAAAAATTCATAAGAAAGACAGACTTTAGCGAAATCTGGGTTTGAACGTTCATTATTTTTTTTTTGTCGTTTTTTTCTTTTTTTTTTTGCATATATTAAAAAACGCTAAAAACCGAATTGAACATTGCACAAAAACTCCCTTCCTCCATTCGAAAAATCATAAACCGAAAAAAGAAAAAAAAAACAACACTAAAAATTATTGCGTGTGCCTGAGCTTAAGTGTTTGCCAGTCGAGGTCGAATGAACAAAAGAAGAATAAATGGAGGAAAAAAATGAAACCAAATTCATGCAGCAAAGGATTGGAAGATCAAAAACCATTTATGGAACGGATTTAAAAATGCTGTCATCGTTTTGGGTGCACTATTACGCTTTAAATGGGTTTGAGTACATTTGGGGGTTTGGACGGACAGACGGACATGGCTAGATCGACATAAAATAAGGATGCAGTGCTTATGGACATTGTCTTAAATCTTTGTCCACATGCGAACGGTACAGGCGAAATAAGATTTCTCTCTATAATGCATTGTGCGGTCCGCTGGCCAATCAATTACAAACTGGTGTGAGTTCCTGGAATGTCTAGTATCCCTGACATACATCCTTACATCAGGAATAAGAAGACGAATATCAGACTAACACACACCATGAAAGTACCGATAGAACAGCGCCAAACAACCCACATTGCGATGATGATCAAGGGAGGCAATAGAGTTGGATACCCCACTGTCCCCAAATCAACGCCATCGCTCTCCTCTGTACACGGTCCAATAGCTCCAGGGATGATTTTAAAGCTCCAGCCGACATATGTGAGTTGTAATCCATTTTCGGCCTTATGAAAGTGGTGTAGATGTTAAGAAGATCAGACGGAGTGAAGTAATTCTTACACCGTTTAAAGGAAGCCTAAACACTTGAATGCTTCTTTCGACACTTCAAATACATGTTAAGCCCAACGGACATTACTTTGTATTTTCATGCCCAGAACATCAAGAGCTTCTGTTTGCTCAACACCTATACCGTTGATAGACAAAGATGATCGTAATGGGTCAGCGAATCGTTTGTGTGACAACAAGCAGCACTGAGTCTTCCGTGCATTAAAATCTATTCGATTCATTCGACCCCACTCTAAAATGGCCAGCAAATCCTGGCAGAATGTATCCTCCATAACCCGCCTCTTGTCCTCAATCTCTCAAAGACTTGGCCTATGGTCGAATGAGTACGAATGACAGAGATAACTGTCATATACCCGAGGTGAAGGGCACGAACATTAAGTGGTCTAAAAATTACAAGTCATTGCTCAATTTTGTAGAACAAAATATTGGTTTTTGTTTGTAGCTATATCCAAATATAGACCGATCTGAACCTTACATAACCTACTGTCCCAAATTTTGTCAAAATCGGACAATAAATGCGGCTTTTATGGGCATTAAACTTTAAGAGATCGGTCTATTTGGCAGCTATATTAAATCCGGACCGATCTAGGCCAAATTGAAGTGAGATGTCGAAGGGCCTAACACAACTCACTGTCCCAAATTTCGGCGAAATCGACAATAACTCTGCCTTTTATGAGCCCAAAACCCATATTGCGATGGTCACTAAAAAGTTGCTGTTTGTGGGATATTTTGCGAAAGGGGTAGACCCCTAGAAAATTGGTCCCGAAAGTGGGAATCAATTCTTGCTCTGCCCCCAATACCTTTCATCTAAGCCCCACATTGACATGGTCTGTAAATATGACCGATTTAGGGGTGTTTTGGGGAGTGGGGTGGTCCCCCAATCACCAAGCCCTCAAAAAATATATCAACAACGTGCTCTATTCTCATTCAACTATATATCATTTATTTGAACCCCATATTGCCATTGGCCTCAAAATTGGATATCAAATTTGTTTTCTAATCTTATTTAAACACCTTATAGCAAAAGTCAGCAAATATGTCCGGTTTGTGGTATGTGCCCTAATAACAATGAATATGTAGTTCCACTCTCTTTAAGACCCAAATTGTCTTGGTAAGCAAATGCGTCCTATTTGGGGGTTGTTATGGTGGTTGAACGTCCCCTAGACAATTGGTCCCCAAAGGTTGATGTCAGATTCATGGTCTACTCCCAAATACCCTTCATTTGAGCTCCATTTTTCCATAGTCGGCGAACCTGATCGGCTTGGCGGGTGTTTTGGGGGGATGGGGCGGCCACTCAGTGACTTGGCTTTGAAAAAATATATCAAATTCGTGTTCTACTCTAAAATACCTCTTATTTGAGCCTCATATTGCAATGGTCAGCAAATACTTTCTATTGGGGTGTTGTTATGGGGGTCAAGTGGCCCCATAGACCCCTTTTCCCGACCATTGAAATCAGATTTGTGCTTTTATTCCAAAGACCTTTCATTTGAGCCCCATATTGCTTTGGTCGTAAATTTGTCTTCTTTGTTCTCGTGGAAAGTCAGCCCCTCAAACACTTGGTCCCACATCTAAATATCAGATTATTTTGGGGAAGGGGTGCCCCCCCTAGAAACTTTGTCCCAAATTTTAATATCAGATTCGTATTTTATTCGCAAATACCTTTCTTTTGAGTCCCATATTGCCATGGTCGGTAAATATGTCCGATTTAGGGGTGTTTTGGTGGGGGTTGGGGTGGTCCCCCAAACACTCGGTCCGACAATTGGATATCATATACGTTTTCTAATCTTACGTACCTTTCATTTGAGTCCCATATTGTCGGGATTGGTGTGTATATATATTTGGTAGGTTTTGTGGTGGGGTGCTCCCCCTAGGTGCCCCATCGGATATTTGAATACCAAATTTTTGTTTGTAGGTTACTATACTTAAATCGCACTACCCATTTCCGAGATTTGGCATTTCTGAAAATTAGGGTAACGGGGAGGGTCCGCTGCCCCTTCAGATATTAACTGAAAAAATGCAGTACCCTAGTTTCATAACGGGATCATTATGCACCATCGGTGAAAAGGTGAAAAGATCATCGGTTCAGCCGTTTCTGAGTCTATAAAACACAAACAAGCAGATAAGCCCATAAACACAAATTGATTTTTATACCCTCCACCATAGGATGGGGGGTATACTAATTTCGTCATTCTGTTTGTGACTACTCGAAATATTCGTCTGAGACCCCATAAAGTATATATATTCTTGATCGTCGTGACATTTTATATCGATCTAGCCGTCCGTCCGTCTTTCCGTCCGTCTGTCTGTCGAAAGCACGCTAACTTCCGAAGGAGTAAAGCTAGCCGCTTGAAATTTTGCACAAATACTTTTTTATAGTGTAGGTCTGTTGGTATTGTAAATGGGCCATATCGGTCCATGTTTTGATATAGCTGCCATAAAAACCGATCTTGGGTTTTGAGTTCTTGAGCCACTAGAGGGCGCAATTCTTATCCGATTTGAATGAAATTTTGCACGATGTGTTCTGTTGTGATATCCACAAACTGTGCCTAGTATGGTTTAAATCGGTCTATAGCCTGATATAGCTGCCATATAAACCGATCTTGGGTCTTGACTTCTTGAGCCTCTAGAGGGCGCAATTCTTATCCGATTTGAATGAATTTTTGCACGACGTGTTTTGTTATGATATCCAACAACTGTGCCAAGTATGGTTCAAATCGGTCCATTACCTGATATAGCTGCCATATAAACCGATCTTGGATCTTGACTCCTTGAGCCCCTAGAGGGCGCAATTCTTATCCGATTTGAATGAATTTTTGCACGAAGTATTTTGTTATGATATCCAACAACTATGCCAAGTATGGTTCAAATCGGTTCATAACCTGATATAGCTGTCATATAAACCGATCTTGGGTCTTGACTTCTTGAGCCTCTAGAGGGCGCAATTCTTATCCGATTTGAATGAATTTTTGCACGACGTGTTTTGTTATGATATCCAACAACTGTGCCAAGTATGGTTCAAATCGGTCCATTACCTGATATAGCTGCCATATAAACCGTTCTTGGGTCTTGACTCCTTGAGCCCCTAGAGGGCGCAATTCTTATCCGATTTGAATGAATTTTTGCACGAAGTATTTTGTTATGATGTCCAACAACTGTGCCAAGTATGGTTCAAATCGGTCCATAACCTGATATGGCTGTCATATAAACCGATCTTGGGTCTTGACTCCTTGAGCCTCTAGAGGGCGCAATTCTTATCCGATTTGAATGAATTTTTGCACGACGTGTTTTGTTATGATATCCAACAACTGTGCCAAGTATGGTTCAAATCGGTCCATTACCTGATATAGCTGCCATATAAACCGTTCTTGGGTCTTGACTCCTTGAGCCCCTAGAGGGCGCAATTCCTATCCGATTTGAATGAATTTTTGCACGAAGTATCTTGTTATGATATCCAACAACTGTGCCAAGTATGGTCAAAATCGGTTCATAACCTGATATAGCTGTCATATAAACAGATCTGGGGACTTGACTTCTTGAGCTTCTAGAGGGCGCAATTCCTATCCGATTTGACTGAAATTTTGCATGGCGTATTTTATTCTTACTTTCAACAACTATGTCAAATAAGGTTCAAATCGGTTCATAACCTGATATAGCTGCCATATAAACCGATCTTGGGTCTTGACTTCTTGAGCTTCTAGAGGGCGCAATTCCTATCCGATTTGAATGAATTTTTGCTCGACGTGTTTTATTATGATATCCAACAACTGTGCCAAGTATAGTTCAAATCGGTCCATAACCTGATATAGCTACCATATAAACCGATCTTGGGTCTTGACTTCTTAAGCCTCTAGAGGGCGCAATTCTTATCCGATTTGAATGAATTTTTGCACGACGTGTTTTGTTATGATATCCAACAACTGTGCCAAGTATGGTTCAAGTCGGTCCATAACCTGATATAGCTGCCATATAAACCGATCTTGGGTCTTGACTTCTTGAGTTTCTAGAGGGCGCAATTCCTATCCGATTTGAATGAATTTTTGCACGAAGTATTTTGTTATGTTATCCAACAACTGTGCCAAGTATGGTTCAAATCGGTCCATAACCTGATATAGCTGCCATATAAACCGATCTTGGGTCTTGACTTCTTAAGCCTCTAGAGGGCGCAATTCTTATCCGATTTGAATGAATTTTTGCTCGACGTGTTTTATTATGATATCCAACAACTGTGCCAAGTATAGTTCAAATCGGTCCATAACCTGATATAGCTGCCATATAAACCGATCTTGGGTCTTGACTTCTTAAGCCTCTAGAGGGCGCAATTCTTATCCGATTTGAATGAATTTTTGCACGAAGTATTTTGTTATGTTATCCAACAACTGTGCCAAGTATGGTTCAAATCGGTCCATAACCTGATATAGCTGCCATATAAACCGATCTTGGGTCTTGACTTCTTGAGCTTCTAGAGGGCGCAATTCCTATCCGATTTGAATGAGTTTTTGCACGAAGTATTTTGTTATGATATCCAACAACTGTGCCAAGTATGGTTCAAATCGGTTCATAACCTGATATAGCTGTCATATAAACAGATCTTGGGTCTTGACTCCTTGAGCCTCTAGAGGGCGCAATTCTTATCAGATTTGGCTGAAATTTTGCATGACGTATTTTATTTTAACTTTCAACAACTGTGTCAAATAAGGTTCAAATCGGTTTATAACCTGATATAGCTGCCATATAAACCGATCTGGGATCTTGACTTCTTGAGCCTCTAGTTATATATAAGATTATTGCAAATCGTACAAACATATGTATGGGAGATATATCCAAATCTGAACCAATTTTTTCCAATTTCAACAGGCTTCGTTTGTAGGCGATTGCCTACGAAAGTCCAACCGAAGAGCTTATCGAATCAGAATGTGATTCTGAGTCGATCGGTTTGCTTATCAATGGTTCTACCTCTCTTTCTTCTGGGTTGGGTTAAAATACCCTGTACCACAGTAGTGGTGTAGGGTACATAAATTTTCAATACTCACTTGTTTTTTCTTGATAGAAGGCATCATCGGTGTCAGTAAAAAACCATGTCTGAAAAACAATAAAAAAATTAAACAAAAATTATAATCAAGTAACAATTGTATCAATATTTTGCTAAATTTTTTATTTAGTATCGAAAGTAGAAAACCTTCGGTATCATATAACAAGCATATACATATCACATTGCCCCCAAATGAGATCAGATCTGGTGCTAACAAATCAATTGTAGATTCTACTTTCCAAGAATAGAAACAAAAACACAGAAAATCAGTATCATTTAACTTTAATCTGACATCATTGGTTTATGACTTTCATTTCCAAATCATGGCAATTGATTGCATTTCCAACATTTTATGGCCACCAGCAACGAACGCTGGCTGGCTGGCTGGGTTGTTTGCTGGTCTTGCTATTTTTTTTTTAGTCCAATCTGTTGAAGCAATTCGCAAAAACAGACCATCTTTGTTGTTGTCGTTGTTGTTGTGTTTGCATTTAAGTATTAAGTTGTAAAAATCATATTTGCCATATAAACTGGGTCATTTTAATTGCACATTAAGTGCAAGATTGCCAGAAACTGGAAATGAACGGAAAAACGTTAATTAATCATAAACGAGTTTATTGCCTTTTTCCACATTGTTTTGTAGCTGTTGTCTGCTAGCTATAGTAGTTTTTCGTATTGGAGATAAATGATAAAGACCAACACTCCATTTAGAGATTGAGCTAAAATCGCAAAAACAAAAAAAATAATCAACCAGAGTTGAGTTGTTCAATATGTATTTGAATGTGCACCACATGCTAAGGTGTGTGTGGTAATGGAAACCTGAAACTAAAACAACTTTTGCAGTTTTTTTTCTCCATAAATCTTTGTGTCTCTGCAAAAAAAAGGAAAATTATTGCGATATTACTCCATATTTCAATACCCTCCACCATAGAATAGGGGTATACCAACTTAGTCATTGCATTTAGAACACCTGGGAATTACTAAGACTCTATAAAGTATAGGTCACCATAGCGCAGAGGTTAGCATGTGACGCTGAACGCCTGGTGGATACGAATCCTGGCGAAATCATCAGAAGATCTTTTCAACTATGGGTATGCCCCTTCAAATGCTGGCAACATTTGTGAGGTACTATGCCATGCAAAAACTTCTCTCCATAGAGGTGTCGCTCTGCGAACTTGGCTATAAAAATCTGTGTTCCTTATAGACTCAGAAACGACTGAAGTGATTTTCTTGAAATGTTCACAGATCAATGATTTCGTGGTGAAAATATGGTACTACATTTTTTGATATCTGAAGGGGGGGGGGGGGGGGGGGGGGGCGGACCCTCCCCCTTACCCTAATTTTCAGAAACGCCAGATCTCGAAGATGAGTTGTGCGATTTAAGCAAAATTTTGCATGCTCTCTACACTAAAAATAAAAATTTGGTATCCACATTTAGGATGGGGTACCTAGGGGGGACGTCCCTCCCAAAAACCTACCACCTAATATGGGACTCAAGTGAAAGGTATTTAGGATAAGAAAACGCATCTGATATCCAATTGTCAGACCAAGTGCTAGGGGCACCTAGCCAACCCCCAAAACACCCCTAAATCGGACATATTTACCGACCACGGCAATATGGACTCAAATGAAAGGTATTTGCGAGTAGAATACGAATCTTATATCTAAATGTGGGACCAAAACACCCCCCAAAACAGGACTTGTTTACTGACCATGGGAAAAGTTATTTGAGTGTAGAACTCGAATCTGATATCCAAATATGGGATCAAGTGTTTGGGAGGCCGCCTCTCCCCAAAAAACATCCCTCAAAGGGGACAAATTTACGATCTAGCCATGCCCGTTCGTCCGTCTGTCGAAATCACGAAAGCAGTCGAACGCATTTAGCTAGCCACTTGAAATTTTGCACATATACTTCTTAGTGATGTAGGTCGTCGGGGATGGCAAATGGGCCATATCGGTTCAGAATTGGATATAGCTCCCATATAAACCGATCTCGCGATTTGACTTGGCTGAAATTTTGCATTCGATGTTCTGTTATGACTATAATAAATGTACCAAGAGTACGGTCAAATCGGTCAACCGATTTGACTTCCTTAGCCCCTTTAAGCCTCAGATTTAATCCGATTTGGCTGAAATTTTGCATTCGATGTTCTGTTACGACTTCCAACAACTGTGTCAAGTATTGTTCAAATCGGTCACAATCGTGATATAGCTCCAATGTAAACCGGTCTCTCGATCATCCGTGTTCGGTTCCTAGAAGCTTAGAGTTTGGTATGCAGAGTCAAAATAAAATTATGCCCTACAACTGAATTTATTATACCCTCCACCATAGGATGGGGGTATACTAATTTCGTCATTCTGTTTGTAACTACTCGAAATATTCGTCTGAGACCCCATAAAGTATATATATTCTTGATCGTCGCGACATTTTATATCGATCTAGCCGTGTCCGTCCGTCCGTCTGTCCGTCCGTCCGCCTGTCTGTGGAGAGCACGCTAACTTCCGAAGGAGTAAAGCTAGCCGCTTGAAATTTTTCACAAATACGTTTTATAAGTGTAGGTCGGTTGGTATTGTAAATGGGCCATATCGGACCATGTTTTGATATAGCTGCCATATAAACCGATCATGGGTCTTGACTTCTTCATCCTCTAGAGGTCGCAATTCTTATCCGATTTGAATGAAATTTTGCACGACGTGTTTTGTTATGATATCCAACCAATGTGCCGAGTATGGTTCAAATCGGTCCCTAACCTGATATAGATGCCATATAAACTGATCTTGGGTCTTGATTTCTTGAGCCTCTAGAGGGCACAATTCTCATCCGATTTGACTGAAATTTTGCACATAGTGTTTTGATATCACTTCCAACAACTGTGCAAAGTATGGTTCAAATCGGTTCATAACCTGGTATCTCTGCCATATAAGCCGATCTTGGGTCTTGACTTATTGAGGCTCTCGAGGGCGCATTTCTCATCCGATTTGACTGAAATTTTGCACATAGTGTTTTGATATGACTTCCAACAACTGTGTAAAGTATTGTTCAAATCGGTTTATAACCAGATATAGCTGCCATATAAGATGATCTTGGGTCTTGACTTCTTGAGCCTCTAGAGGGCGCAATTCTCATCCGATTTGACTGAAATTTTGCACATAGTGTTTTGATATCACTTTCAACAGCTGTGCCAAGTATGGTTCGTATCGGTCCATAACCTGATATAGCTGCCATATAAACCGATCTTGGGTCTTGACTTCTTAAGCCTCTAGAATGCGCAATTCTTATCCGATTGGAATGAAATTTTGCACATAGTGTTTTGTTATAATATTCAACAACTGTGCCAAGTATGGTTCAAATCGGTCCATGTTTTGATATAGCTGCCATATAAACCGATCTTGGATCTTGACTTCTTGAGCCTCTAGAGGGCGCAATTCTCATCCAATATGACTGATATTTTGCACATAGTGTTTTGATATTACTTCCAACAACGGTGCAAAGTATGGTTCAAATCGGTCCATAACCAGATATAGCTGCCATATAAACCGATCTTGGGTCTTGAATTCTTGAGCTTTTAGAAGGCGCAATTCCTATCCGATTTGACACAGATTTTGTGCAACGGCTTCTCCCATGGCCTTCACCGATTTCCCGATTTTGCTTCTTGAACCCCGAATGGGACTATAACTTGATGAAGCTCCACCTCCTCCTCCGCCCATATTCATTATTCTTTGTTTGCCTAGAAAGACATACTGCGCAAAGAACTCGACAGTTGCCATCTATGGTGGAGGCTATATAAGATTCGGCCCGGCCGAACTTAGCACGCTCTTACTTGTTTTTGTATAAATTTTTAGCAGAATCTATGGTGGTGGGTTCCGAAGAGTCGCCCCGACCGAACTTAACGCCTCTTTACTTGTTTTTGATCTTTTTCCAGCTTCACCAATTGAACAATATTTTGCAATATTTTCATTAAAACCCAGTTTGCAGTTTCAATATGAATGCACAAAAAATTGCTATCATTTAATTTCGACTATGGCCACAGCAACAATTCAATTATAAACTTGCAAAGCTACAAAAAACTACATCCACAAACGGTTTGTGTGCAATTCTCTCTCTATCGTAAGTTTGTCTCCATTCATATATGGCAATTTGAGATGTTATCCTACAAAAATTTGAGGATAACATCAACTTTGATTTGCTCTCCTTTTATGCCGTTGTGTTGTGGTATAAACGATTTTTGATTGTTTGTGACAGTTGAATGGTTTATGTTTTCTCTTGTAGAGGAACGTGTGAGCAGCCAAAAACTTAAGTGCTTTATAATGGGCGTGGTGCAGGGTTGCCAAATAGCCAAAAAATTGAAAGAACAAAGTTGAATTTTTAAAATTTTTACTTTTTTTTCTTCTAAATCGATAGAATGAACCCCTAGTAGATCGAACTTTACCAAACGTGCTGTTTTGTCTGAAATTGCGAAGTTGTTCGACCAAAGCGGGGCGGCTGACTCCTAAAACATGCCACAGATTTGGAAAGAGACAACAGCTTGGAACGACTTTTTGAAAACTGCGACTCTAAAGAGACACAGGGAGATGGTGAGCTTCAACGAATTTTAATTCCCCGATGGGTTTTTGGCCAAGAGACCAGAGATATAACTGCATGACTTTTGTGTTGCTTCCAAGAAAGCATATGTGGTCTGTGTGGAAGGGAGATGGTAAGCTCCAACGAATTTCAATTCCCCTATGGGTTTGTGGGCCAGACAAAGTGTTATAACTGCATGACTTTTGTGTTGCTTCCGAGAGAGCATCCGTGGCCTCACTATGTATCTTAATTGAGAACGCCCCAGGGGAAAATATCACAGATTTGCCCACGTCCCAAACTAAAATAAAGCCAGTCAATCTTGAAATCTTGCCCCATTAGAGCTGTGCGGGGCACCTCTTAAGGCTGAAATGGTTAAGACTCTTTATTATATCCTTCACCAAAGGATGGCGATATACTAATTTCGTCATTTGATATGTATCACCTCCAAATATATAAGTGAGCCCCAACAAAGTGTATATTTTCTTGATTGTATTGCCATTTTAAGTCGATTTAGCCATATCCCCATCTGTCTGCCCGTCCTTTTGTCTGTCTGTCCTTACGTCTTTCAAAAGCACACTAAATTTCGAGAAAGTTAAGCTAGGCGCCTGAAATTTTGCATAGGTACTTCTTGGTAATGTAGGTCGGTTGGCATTGTAAATGGTTCAAATTGGTTCACCTTTAGGTATAGCTCCCATATGAACCGATCTCCTCTTCAAGAATTGTAATACCTCTATAGAGGGCGCAATTCTTATCCGATCTGGCTGAAGTTTCACACGGTGACTTTTTCTATGACCTACACTAAATGTACGAAGAATGGTTCGAAACGGCTCAAAACCTGATGTAACGCCCACATAAAACGATCTCCCGAATATACTTCTTGAGCCTCTAGAGGGCGCAATTCTTATACGATTTGGCCGAAGTTTTGCATGATGAATTTTTTTGACCTCCAATAGATGTACGAGCGATGGTTCGAATAGGCACAAAATCTAATATAGCTCCCATATAAACCGATCGAATATACTTTCTTGAGCCTCCAGAGGACATAATCCTTATCCTATTTGGCTGAAATATTGCACGAGGACTTTCCCTATGACCTCCAACAGTATTTTTCTAATTGATTTCAAACAGATCTTCCGAATATATTTCTTGAGCCTCCAGAGGGCGCAAATTTTTATGGGGATTTTCTGTTATGACCTCCCATTATCATTTGTGCCATATAGACTGATCATCGTATTCAGGGTCTTAAGCCAATAAAAGCAGCATTTTTAACCCGATTTCGCTGAAATTTGGAACAGCGAGTTCATTAGGTCTGCCAATATTCGAACCGAGTATGGTCCACATAAGTCTACACTTGGATATAACTGCCATATAGACTTATCTGCCAACTTATTAGGCTCTTAAGCGTGCAAAAGGCTCATTCATTATTCGATTTCGCTAAAATTTGGAACAGCCAATTGGGTAAGGCCATCGGATATCCAAACTGAGTATAGCCAACAACAGATGTACCATTAAGGCCACCGGATATCCAAACTGAGTGTAGGCAACAACAGATGTACCGAGTAGTAATTAGATATTGCTGCCATAGAGACCAATCTGCCGATTTAAGATCTTAAGCACATAAAAAGTGCATTTAGAGCATCATTTGGCTGAAATATGGAACAGTGAGATATGCTAGGCCAACCTATACCCGAACCGATTATGGTTCACATAAGGCCTTATCTGTATATAGCTGCCGTATAGTCCGAACTGTTGATTAAAGGTCTTACACTCATAAAAGCCTCATTTATTAACCATGTTCTTTGACCTTTGAATCTTTACCTTTAAAAAGGCTTCTTGGTACCTGACCCAAATATGTCCAGAAGCAGTGGTACTCGCAGACGAGCGTGATGGGATTCATTGTACGTAGCCCACTAACCCCAGAATCAGCGAACTGAATCTGGAAATAAACAGGGTAGGCAACGAACATCGGCGGACGACGAACATGTGGCTGAAACACTTGGAGCAATGTAAATTAGACACCGGTTTAGGCAAGCTGTGGTCTACTGTTTAGTCACTCTGGAACCCCAGTAGAGAGGATGTCAGGACCTCAGTCACTTTTGGCGACGTAACTGTGACTGATGCGAAGAGATGCGCCAGTTTGTTCAACCGTCAATTTATTGTGCATCCCGAAAGTGACAGGGCAAGGAGGAGAGCCATTTGCCTTATCCGTGGTCTCCGAGCCGATGAACAGCCATCACAATTTACCGTGGGCGAAGTTACGGATGTCCTCCGTGGCGCCAAATCATCCAATGCGTTGGGCCCCGACGGAATCTCTACCTTGATGTTGAAGAATCTGGATTTACCTGGAGTTGAGTACCTTACTACTTTCCTCAACCTGTCTTTGATCAATCAAAGACCGTGGCATCAATCAGCCCAGGTCATGTCATCGGACGGTGCTCGTGGCACTGGACCTCTCGAAGGCATTCGACACGGTCAGTCATGCCAAATTATTTCAGGGACATCGCCAACACGTCCCTCCAGCCAGGCCTGAAACGTTGGGTCGCGAATTATCTGTGTGGCCGCCAGTCATTTGTGGAATTTAGGGATAAGAAGTCGAAACACCGTAGAGTGAAACAGGGAGTTCCCCAAGGTGGGGTGATATCTCCGGCTCTGTTTAACCTCTACCTATCCTCCATCCCACCCCCTCCAGACGGCATAGAGATCGTATCATATGCGGCATCAGGCCCCCCACCCATTGATGACATCTGCGATAGGTTGAACGTCTACCTCAACGAGCTTGCCTCATATTTCGCTGCAAGAAATCTTAATATATCCGCCACCAAATCTTCAGCCACACTGTTCACTACAAATACGCGTGAGGTGAATACTGAGCTGACTGTGATGGTCGATGGAGAAATGATTCCGACCATTAAGTGTCCCAAAATACTTGGCGTCACATTTGACAGCTCCTACACTTTCTCCCCACATGCCACAGCAATCTGCAATAGAGTCAAAAGTAGAAACAAGGTCCTCAAGTCACTCGCTGGCAGCACTTGGGGTGCAGACAAAGAAACCTTGTTGACCACGTACAAAGCAATTGGCCGGTCTGTGGTAAGTTATGCAGCGCCAGTGTGGTCACGTCAACTTTGTGACACGCAGTGGAATAATATTCAGATCTGTCAGAATGCCGCCCTCCGAACTGCGACGGGCTGTCTCCTCAGTTCTCATGTGGACCACCTCCATCAGATCCTACCAGTGCGAAGACATAACTACATGCTGTCTAAGCAATACCTTTTGGGCAGTTATCGCAGACACCATCCAAATCATCATCTTGTGGATAGATATCCACCGCCCAGAAGCCTTCAGGTAGATCTACATGATGTAGAGCGTCAGGTTCAGCGCTTCCCGAGAGAACCTATAGATCAAGCTGGTCTAGACAACATTAATGCAGACACGGTAGCAGATGCGGTAAATGGCTACCGGGTGAATGACCTCCCCAGGCAAACCAGAGTAGTTCTGGCTCAATTATGTGCCGGCAGATGTAGCCGCCTCAATTCCTACAGAGCAAGACGTATGTCCCGAAAGTGACCAGGTGTCGCACGAGACACTTCACCTGTTTAACTGCCCGGCCAGATCCACTCGACACAGACCCATATCTCTATGGACGCACCCAATCTTAGTCGCAAAGTTCCTGGATCTTGACACATAACAGAATCGAACAGATGAGAGATAAACACAAAAAATTTCTACAACAACGACAACTGCTGCTGTACAGGGTAGTTTTACTTAGTGCATTTGTTTCTAACACCCAAAAGGAAGAAAGATAGACCCATTGATAAGTATACCGATCGACTCAGAATCACTTTCTCATTCGATGCGTCTGTCCATCTCTCTATCCATGTTAATTTTTATACAAACTACAGGTCGCAATTTTCATCCGATCGTCTCAAAATTTGGTACAGCTATGTTGTTCGGCCTAGAAGAGAAGTTGGCTCGAAACCGAATAAGATTTGGCTATAGTCCGTCCGATTTTGAGAAATATTGCTATAAAGTGCTCATTTGTAACCCGATTCTCTTGAAATGTAGCAGGAAATGGATTTCTTATGACCATCGACATTGATGGTGAATTTCATGGAAATCGGTTCAGATTTAGCTATAGCAGCCTTTTATATGTATCGCCCGATTTTCATTTCTAGAGCCACTTCAAGCGCATTTATTGGCCAATTTTGCACAACGCTTTCCTCAACGACTACCACAATATCTGAGAGGTTTGCTAGAGATTGGTTCAGATTTAGATATAGCTCCCATATATATGTTCGTCAGATTTTGGACAATTTGCTTTTTTTCTGTTATTTGTCAACCGTAGTTATAACAGTTTGAACATATTTGCTCGAAATTTGATACGGCTGGTTTAATCACCCATTTGAAAACATCCGTCGAGGTCCATCTGAATTGGTTCAGTATTGGATATGTCTCCAACACTGTACTTTTAGGGTAGGTGTAGGGTATTATACAGTCGGCACCGCCCGACTTTTGCCCTGTGCTTCCCAATGTACTCAGGGATTAGTAGACTTGTCAGCAATTTTTTGGCAATCCTTCGATAATCATAGACACTATTTTTTTTGCTTTAGTTACAAAGGCAATAAAACGGCTATTATCGCACATCTTTGTTTTATTTTGTTCTGGCAAATGGTCACATATTTTGTTTTTGGAATTTGGTCATTGTCATGCATGATGCAAACGTGCTTAGAAAACAATTTGTGAATGATTTTTTTTTTCGAAATTGGCTAGCACTCTGAACAGTAGGCAATGCATAATTTGAATGTCACCAGACACTAAGATAGGGACAAGGAATATGAGAAGACAGCAAAGTCATAAACATGCTCTTAATATTGGAATCAAGGTTGAAATATATTTTACTGTCAATTGTTGTTGATTTAAAAATCAAAATTTTTCAAATGCAGATTTTCCCCAACTCCATGGTAGCAATCTCTCCATTCTACTATTCCCACTTGTATTCGCAGTGTTTAGTTCTAGTTTTTCTCCATGTACATATGCCATTACCAAATTGTATGCGTCTAAATACACATCTTTTTTCTACTCCCGTTTGCATATGCATTTGCCAATGTTTTCATTTAGATTTTATGATTTTTCAAAGACACCAAAAAAAAAACGAATAAAAGCGTGCTAAGTTCGGCCGGGCCGAATCTTATATACCCTCCATTGTTTTCCCGGCATCTCTTCTTAGGCAAAAAAAAAAAAAAAAAGGATAAAAGAAAAGATTTGCTCTGCTATTAGAGCGATATCAAGATATGGTCCGGTTCGGACCACAATTAAATTATATGTTGGGGACCTGTGTAAAATGTCAGCCAATTCGATTAAGAATTGTGCCCCTTGGGGGGCTCAAGAAGTAAAATAGAGAGATCGATTTATATGGGAGCTGTATCGGGCTATAGACCGACTCAGACCATAATAAACACGTGTGTTGATGGTCATGAAAGGATCCGTCGTACAAAATTTCAGACAAATCCCAGATCCCAGATTGGTTTATAAGTCGGCTATATCAGGTTATGAACCGATTTGAACCTTTTTTGGCAAAGTTGTTGAAAGTCATAATAAAATACGTCATGCAAAATTTCAGGCAAATCGGATAATAATTGCGACCTCTAGAGGCTCAAGAAGTCAAGATCCCAGATCGGTTTATAAGTCGGGTATATCAGGTTATGAACCGATTTGAAACTTATTTGGCACAGTTGTTGAAAGTCATAATACAATACGTTATTCAAAATTTCAGCCAAGTCGGATAAGAATTGCGCCCTCTAGGGGCTCAAGAAGTCAAAACCCAAGATCGGTTTATATGGCAGCTATATCTGGTTTTGGACCGATTCAAACCATACTTGGGACAGTTGTTGGTAGTCATAGCGAAACACGTCGTGCAAAATTTCATTCCATTCAGATAAGAATTGCGCCCTCTAGAGGCTCAAGAAGTCAAGATCCCAGATCGGTTTATATGACAGCTATATCAGGTTATGAATCGATTTGAACCATACTTGGCACAGTTGTTGGATATTATAACAAAATACTTCGTGCAAAATTTCATTCCATTCAGATAAGTATTACGCCCTCTAGGGGCTCAAGAAGTCAAAACCCAAGATCGGTTTATATGGCAGCTATATCCGGTTATGGACCGATTCAAACCATACTTGGCACAGTTGTTGGAAGTCATAGTGAAATACGTGGTGCAAAATTGCATTCCATTCAGATAAGTATTACGCCCTCTAGGGGCTCAAGAAGTCAAAACCCAAGATCGGTTTATATGACTGCAATATCAGGTTATGGACAGATGAAAACCATACTTGGCACAGTTGTTGGATATCATAACGAAACACGTCGTGCAAAATTTCATTCCAATCGGATAGAATTGCGCCCTCTAGTGGCTGAAGAAGTCGAGACCCAAGATCGGTTTATATGGCAGCTATATCCGGTTTTGAACCGATTTTAACCATACTTGGCACAGTTGTTGAATATCATAACAAAACATGTCGTGCACTATTACATTCGAATCGGATAAGAATTGCGCCCTCTAGTGGCTGAAGAAGTCGAGACCCAAGATCGGTTTATATGACTGCAATATCAGGTTATGGACAGATGAAAACCATACTTGGCACAGTTGTTGGATATCATAAAAAAATATAACAAATATCATAAAAAATTTCTTAACAAATTTCATTCCAATCGGATAGAATTGCGCCCTCTAGTGGCTGAAGAAGTCGAGACCCAAGATCGGTTTATATGGCAGCTATATCCGGTTTTGAACCGATTTTAACCATACTTGGCACAGTTGTTGAATATCATAACAAAACATGTCGTGCACTATTACATTCGAATCGGATAAGAATTGCGCCCTCTAGTGGCTGAAGAAGTCGAGACCCAAGATCGGTTTATATGACTGCAATATCAGGTTATGGACAGATGAAAACCATACTTGGCACAGTTGTTGGATATCATAAAAAAATATAACAGATATCATAAAAAATTTCTTAACAAATTTCATTCCAATCGGATAAGAATTGCGCCCTCTAGAGGCTCAAGAAGTCAAGACCCAAGATCGGTTTATATGGCAGCTATATCAGGTTATGGACAGATTTAAACCATACTTGGTACAGTTGTCGAATATCATAACAAAATACGTCGTGCAAAATTTCATTCCAATCGAATAAGAATTGCGCCCTCTAGAGGCTCAAGAAGTCAAGACCCAAGATCGGTTTATATGGCAGCTATATCAGCTTATCATCCGATTTGAACCATAGTTGCCACAGTTGTTGGATATCATAACAAGACACGTCGTACAAAATTTCAATCCAATCACATAAGAATTGCGCCCACTAGGGGCTCAAGAAGTCAAGACCCAAGATCGGTTTATATGGCAGCTATATCAAGACATGGACCGATTTGGCCCATTTACAATCCCAACCGACATACACTAATAAAAAGTATTTGGGCAAAATTTCAAGCGGCTCGCTTTACTCCTTCGAAAGTTAGCGCGCTTTCGACAGACAGATGGACGGACGGACAGTCAGACAGACGGACAGACAGACGGGCGGATGGACATGGCTAGATCGACATAAAATGTCACTTCGATCAAGAATATATATACTTTATGGGGCCTCAGACGCATATATCGAGGGGTTACAAACAGAATGACGAAATTAGTATACCCCCATCCTGTGGTGGAGGGTATAAAAAAAAACGCATTGGAGCAATCTAACAGCCATCTTCAAAACGAGACCATAAATCTTGAACGTGCTTTCGCATACTTCCATGGCCATTTTATTGTTTTGCCAGGTTCGTCAATCTTTTTGGATCTTTTTTGGCTGGCCATTGGATGAGTAAATGTCTGGATGGCTGCCCGAGATATGGGTCTGGCATTCATACCCCCATGGCTTTGGGCGGGGAATTGTTGGAAAAACAAAACGTTTTATTCGTTTGTTTTCATTCGGTATTTGTGGAACAGGAGGAACATGAGCATAAGGGGCATTTTCTTTGCTAAACAAATATTATTTGTGGTACCACTCACTCACTCGCTCGCTCGCTCGCTCATTCACAGGTTGAAGGCAGTTTAGGTTTAGATCCCTTCGTATTCGGAATAGTTTGTTTTAGTTTAGAGTGTGTGAGCGGGCATACATTTATGAATTTAACCAAACAAGGTAACGTGACAAAAATTCCTAAAAACGGAATCAAAGAATGCTCTGAATATTTTTTTTCCGGCATTTCAATTCTTGTGTACATTTCATTCTACTTCGTTATCAGTTTGTGTGGTCACAACAAATGAAACTGTCTGTCATCGTCACACACAGTGCCGACACCATCAACAACCCAGTTGAGCAACGGAGAACTGCATTACCTGCTGTTACCCTTAATGGCCATAAAACTGAAGTTTTAAAGTCTCTGTTTTGTCGCCGCCCTTGATGTAGGCTCAGGCTCATGTGAAGCAGGCAAGATGTCTTTATGATTTTATAATGTGGGGGACCACTTAGGGTAATTAACACAACTATAAAAGACATTATTTAAAATTGTGTCATTAGCACTTGCCAGCAACGAACAACTCCCCATGGCGTAGGGTAACTCATAATGTCAAGCGAAGGATTTCCTTCAGGTAAATAGGGGCAGACACATCTGCATAAGTGGTTTCTACAGTCAACATAAAAATTTGATATAAATGACACATGTCAATATTGAATATCAAATCTACTAAAGGGGGGCATTATTGTGACCAAAAATTAGGAGACCTTAGTCTTAGCCGCCTTGGAGCCTTAGGCTCTTTTAGGGTCCATGGCTTAAGATTTCGGAGACTGATAAAGGTCTCTCAATGGCCCAGTAGGGGTTGCTGGTTACAGTTTAGGAGACCTTAGTTAGCCACCTTGGAGCCTTAGGCTTAGGCTCTGGACACCAAGTCCATGGCTTACGATTTCGGAGACTGATAAGGCTCTCTCAATGACCCACTAGGGGTTGCTGGTCACAGTTGCAACTATGTTAAACATATTGGGTTGCCCAAAAAGTAATTGCGGATTTTTCATATAGTCGGCGTTGACAAATTTTTGTGACTCTGTCATTGCATTCTTTCTTCTGTCAGTTATCAGCTGTTACTTTTAGCTTGATTTAGAAAAAAAGTGTAAAAAAGTATATTTGATTAAAGTTTATTCTAAGTTTTATTAAAAATGCATTTACTTTCTTTTAAAAAATCCGCAATTACTTTTTGGGCAACCCAATATTTACAGGTGATATGGAAAGTGAGTTTAAGTAAGCAGTGAGCCAGACGGCGAAAAATTTGGAAATAAGTCCACAGCTTTTTACCTGTTGACCAAATTGGATAAAAACCAGTTAAGAAAGGCAAAAGTCGGGCGGCGCCGACTGTATAATACCCTACACATTCTTATATATAAAATTGAATTTGTGTTTGTTTGTTCTGTATAGATTCCAAAACGGCGGAACGGAACCGATTACCTTGAAATTTTCACAGATTAGGTAGGTTGGTCTGGAAGGAAACACAGGCTATATAATTTTTTAATATCGTGAGGGGGGGGCGGACCCTCCCCCTACCACAAAAGTACTATCCAAAAATAAAAGTGGACCGATCGGGACAATATAGGGTTCAAATGAAAGGTACCGATTAGAAAAAAATGGTTATCAAAAAAAAATGTATCCCGGTTTAGATAACGAATCTGGCATAAAAATTCATGTCGAAGTATAGGAGGTAACCCCACCCCCACAAAAACGCCCAAAATGGGCACATTAGCTAATCACAGATATATGGGACTCGGCTTGTTTGTTCCGTATAGACTGAAAAGCGGCAGAATTGATTTTCTCGAAATTTTCGCATTTTGTGTAGCGCCAACGTCTTGAATGAAAGATAGGCTATATAGCTTTTCGGTATCGGAAGGGAGACGGACCCTTCCCCTTATGCCAAAAACACAACCCAAAATAAAAAGTGGATCGATCGGGACAATATAGGTATCAAATGAAAGGTATTGGAGAGTGGAATACGAATATGAAACTAAAATTTGAGTCTAAATACCCATCGGGCCGCCCCAACCCCAAAACTCCCCCAAACAGACATATTGGACGTTCTTTTCAATATAGGGCTAAAATGAAAGGTATTCGGAAATAGATAATGCGGGTGTCCGTCCGTCTGTCTGTTGAAATCTACAGTCTTTAAAAATAGAGATATTGAGCTGAGACTTTGCCCAGATTCGTTTTTTTTTCCATACGCAGGTTAAGTTCGAAGATGGGCTATATCGGACCATATCTTGATATAGCCCCCATATAAACCGATCCGAAGGTCTATAGCCCATAAAAGCCAAATTTTTTATCCGATGTTGCTGAAATTTCGGGCAATGAGTTTTGTAAGGCCCTTCGACATTCTTATTTAATTTGGCCCAGATCGGTCCAGATTTGAATATAGCTACCATATAGACCGAGATCTCGAGTTTGGGTCTTGGGCCCATAATAGGCGAATTTATTTGCCAATTTCGCCGAAATTTGGGACAGTGAGTTGTGTTAGGCCCTTCGACATCCTTCTTCAATTTGGCCCAGATCGGTCCAGATTTAGATATATCTGCCATATAGACCGATCTCTCGATTTAAGGCTTTGGGCCCATAAAAGGGGCATGTATTTTCCAATTTCGCTGGGACAGTGTATTGTATTAGACCCCTTAACATTCTTCTTCACTTTGACCCAAATCCATATACCGATCTCTCGAGTGTGCTAAATATGGTTTAAATCGGTTCATAACCTGATATAGCTGCCATATAAACCGAAGTGAGATCTTGATTTCTTGAGCTTCTAGAGGGCGCAATTCTGATCAGTTTTTGAAGAAATTTTGTTCGTGATGTTTTAGTATCACTTCCAATAACTGTGCATAGTATGGTTCAAATCGGTTAATAAACTGGTATAGCTGCCATATAAACCGATCTTGGATCTTGACTTCTTGAGCCGCTAGTGGGCGCAATTTTCATCCGATTTGCCTGAAATTTTGCATTGGGTGTTTTGTTATGACATCCAATAACTATGTCAAATATATAGCAAATCGGTTAGTTACCAGATATAGCTGCCATATAAACTGATCTAAGATCTTGACTTCTTTAGCCTCTAGAGGGCGCAATTGTCATCCTACTAGGCTGAAATTGTGCATGCAGGTGTTTTTTTATGACATCTGACAACTGTGCCAAATATGATGCAAATCGGTTCGTTACCAGATATAGCTGCCATATAAACTGATCTAAGATCTTGACTTCTTTAGCCTCTAGAGGGCGCAATTGTCATCCTACTAGGCGGAAATTGTGCATGCAGGTGTTTTTTTATGACATCTGACAACTGTGCCAAATATGATGCAAATCGGTTCGTTACCTGATATAGCTGCCATATAAACCGATGTGGGATCTTGACTTCTTGAGCCTCTAGAGGGCGCAGTTCTTATCCAAGTTGGCTGAAATTTTGTACAATGGCTTCTCCCATGACCTTCAACATACATGTCGAATATGGTCTGAATCGATTTATAGTTTGATACAGCTCCCATATAAACCGTTCCTCCGATTTTGCTTCTTGAGCCCCTAACAGGCGCAATTCTTATTCGAATGGACTGAAATATTACACAATGACTTTATAGTCAAATCGATTAATAATTGCGGCTTCTAGAAGCCCACAAAGTCAAGTCGAAGGACCTTTCCCACATAAGGGTACTATTGGGTTGCCCAAAAAGTAATTGCGGATTTTTCATATAGTCGGCGTTGACAAATTTTTTCACAGCTTGTGTCTCTGTAATTGCATTCTTTCTTCTGTCAGTTATCAGCTGTTACTTTTAGCTTGTTTTAGAAAAAAAGTGTAAAAAAAGTATATTTGATTAAAGTTCATTCTAAGTTTTATTAAAAATGCATTTACTTTTTTTTAAAAAATCCGCAATTACTTTTTGGGCAACCCAATTTATCACAATCTGTACCTATGTGGCCCATTTGCACTTCCCAACGAATGAAGTATGAGTGCAAAATTTCTATCGGATAACCTTATGCGTTCGGCCGCTATCGTGATTTCCACATACAGATGATCATTACGATTTAACTGAAACCACCATAAAAAATCTATCACCCACTTTCTCTGAACCGTAACCCTTCTTGAAGTAGATGCTGATTTATGGTATTAAATTAAACACTCTTAGCATTAGAAACACATTTGCTGTCAGGCTTTAAGACAAAATCAAATTGAAAACCCCTTGCCCAAAATTATTTATTTAAATCAAGGCAAGACCTTTGAACTTCCCACCATTTGATGCCACCTACTCTATAATAGGCCCTTACTTACTAAATCATTGTCCATAGTAGATAAATCGCTTTTTATTGCCGATTGATTTCAGATTGTTGTTGTTTGTATGGCAGCAAATACCCGAATCAATAAATTATTGCCACTCTTCAGCGAATGTTTCAAGGCAATGATCACAATCCCAATCAAAAAAAAATATCTTAATTAAACGGAAGCCTAGAAAAAATCTTCAGTACGAAAGAGTGTTAAGATTTTTCCCACACTTTGGTATGGAAATGTCTATGTTTGTGTCTTATTTTAAAGAAATTGAAGTCATAAATTTTAATTCTATTCACCCTCAAAATCCCAATAATATGAGTCAGCATCTATTGGGTTGCCCAAAAAGTAATTGCGGATTTTTCATATAGTCGGCATTGACAATTTTTTTCAACGGCTTGTGACTCTGTAATTGCATTCTTTCTTCTGTCAGTTATCAGCTGTTAATTTTAGCTTGCTTTAGAAAAAAAGTGTAAAAAAAGTATATTTGATTAAAGTTCATTCTAAGTTTTATTGAAAATGCATTTACTTTCTTTTAAAAAATCCGCAATTACTTTTTGGGCAACCCAATAAATGTGTGGTATCTTCTCGGGGACATTTGTACAACAAGTAGCGAGTACATCATCATCATCATATATGTGCATGGATGCATGGATGCATCTTTGGAGTAATGCCGCTAAGGGTTTGTCAATATTTGTTTGTGAAGACCCTCCCCCTCCCCGGGTTTTCCAGCTGTCTACTTGGATTTTATTTTTTTTTTCTCCTTTTATGGTTTTCATCATTCGCTTTGTCATTCATTCATGAAATAGTTTCAATTTCACTTAATTTACATTTTGTCTACACATGGCGTTGACTGGTGGTCTTGCTTGGGGTGGCAATGCTCATGGTGTTACCACCACTGACTGGCGATGTCTGGTTAGGACTAGAATCTGGGAAGCAAGCAACAACACTACCTCCATCTACATGGTGAAGTGCTTAGTCCTTCACTTATTTCCACTTCTTGCATCACAGAGTGCTGACATACTTGTCGTTGAGTTTACAGATATTCTTGAATTAAAGACTCTATTCGAGTTGTACTACAAGTAGTAGCTGTTGTAGACTACAACTCATGGAAGTTTGTTTTTTGCGATTGTTTTTTTTTTTTTTGCTACCCTTTTTTATACTCTCCACCATAGGATGGGTGGTATACTAATTTCGTCATTCTGTTTGTAACACCTCGAAATATGCGACTAAGACCCCATAAAGTATATATTATCGTGATCGCCGTGACATTTTATGTCGATGTAGTGTCCATGTTCGTTCGTCTGTCCGTCCGTCCGTCTGTCTGTCGAAAGCACTCAAACTTTCGAAGGAGTAAAGCTAGCCGCTTGAAATTTTGCACAAACACTTCTTTTTAATGTAGGTCGGTTGAAATTGTAAAATGGCCATATCTGTCCATGTTTTTATATAGCTGCCCTACAAACCGATCTTGGGCCTTGACTTCTTAAGCCTCTAGAGGGCGCAATTCTTATCCGATTGGAATGAAATTTTGCAAGACGTGTTGGGTTATGATATCCAACAACTATGCCTAGTATGGTTTAAATTGTTTCATAACCTGATATAGCTGCTATATAAACCGATCTTGGGTCTTGACTTCTTGAGCCTCTAGAGGGCGCAACTCTTATCTGATTGGAATGAAATTTTGCACGACGTGTTTCGCTATGACTTCCAATAACTGTGCTAAGGTAGGTTTAAAACGGACAATAACCTGATGTAGCTGCCATGTAAACCGACCTTGGGTCTTGACTTCTTGAGCCTCTAGAGGGCGCAATTCTTATCCGATTGGAATGAAATTTCGCACGACGTGTTGGGTTATGATATCCAACAACTGTGCCTAGTATAGTTTAAATTGTTTCATAACCTGATGTAGCTGCCATGTAAACCGACCTTGGGCCTTGTCTTCTTGTGCCTCTAGAGGGCGCAATTCTTATCCGATTGGAATGAGATTTTGCACGACGTGTTGGGTTATTATATCCCACAACTGTGCCTAGTATAGTTTAAATTGTTTCATAACCTGATATAGCTGCTATATAAACCGATCTGGGGACTTGACTTCTTGAGCCTCTAGAGGGAGCAATTCTTATCCGATTGGAATGAAATTTTGCGCGAAGTGTTTCGCTATGACTTTCAACAACTGTGCTAAGGTAGGTTCAAATCGATCGTTAACCTGATGTAGCTGCCATATAAACCGATCTGGGGACTTGACTTCTTGAGCCTCTAGAGGGCGCAATTCTCATCCGATTTGAATGAAATTTTGCACGAAGTATTTCGTTATGATATCCCACAACTGTGCCAAGTATGGCTCAAATCGGTTCATAACCTGATATAGCTGTCATATAAACCGATCTGGGATCTTTTCTTCTAGAGCCTCTAGAGGTCGCAATTATTATCCGATTTGCCTGAAATTTTGTACAACGGATCCTCTCATGACCATCAACATGCGTGTTTATTATGGTCTGAATCGGTCTAAAGCCCGATACAGCTCCCATATAAATCGATCTCTCTATTTTACTTCGTGAGAGATGCCGGGAAAAGAACTACAAATGCCATCCATGGTGGAGGGTATAAAGGATTCGGCCCGGCCGCACTTAGCACGTTTTTACTTGTTTACTTTTGCCGTTGGTATATGGTTTCGTTGGCTTACGGGAGCTGCTGTTGTTTCATTTCTCTTTTTCTATTTTCGTTAGAATGTTAATTTCTCAAGTCATCTTAGGGGAAAAGTAATCAAGAAAATGTAGTTGTAGCTCTTGGCTTTGATGATAAGAAGATTTGGAGATTAAATTTGTTTTTGAAAAAAATTCTATTTAGTTTTAGCAAAACTGGTATATTTTCTACAGTTTTTAATTATTTAGAAACCAGCGGAATTGGATTTAGTGTAAGAGTAAACAATTGAATTGGTTTCGAGGCCACCAAATCCAAATATCAGAACATAATTCCATGGCATCCGTTTGTATGCACCGGAGGAAATGCAGCAGCTCGCCAGACATTTCCATTGCATCCCCTGATCTCCTGAGTGAGGTATCCTGGCAAGCCCTCATTTCGTTGGGATCAGATCGCCTTCCCATAATTCTCGCCATCGACCGACCAACCGACTTTCTAGCCTCTGAGCGCCGAACGTTTATCAATCAAAAGTAGGCCGATTGGGTTGGCTTTAAAGAGTACACCAGCCCCCTCTGATGTGCTAGTGGCCGAGAGGAAATTCCGAGACATCATTACGGCGGCAGCCGCTCGAATACTCCAAGTGCGGCCAAATTTGCCGGCTCAAAGAGTGGTATAAACGAGCGTGATGGAATTCGTTGTACGTACCCCACTAATCCCACCATCAGCGAGCTGAATCTGGAAATAAACGGAGTAGTCAACGAACATCAGGGGATTTTGTGGCTGATACACTTGGAGTAATTTAACTTAGGTACCGCTTTAGGTCAGCTTTGGTCTACTGTTAAGTCACTTTCGAACCCTAGAAAAGGGGATGACAGCACCTCAGTCACTTTTGGCGACGTAACTGACTTGCGCCAGGTTGTTCAACTGACAAGTTATTGTGTATTCCGAGAGTGACAGAGCTAGGAGGAGATCCATTTATCGTATCCATGGTCTCCGAGCCGATGGACAGTCATCACAATTTACCGTGGGCGAAGTAACGAATGCCATACGTGGCGCCAAATCATCCAAGGCGTTGGGACCCGACTCTACATTGATGTTGAAGAATCTAGATTTACCTGGATTTAAATACCTTACAACTGTCCTCAACCTGTCTTTGAACACTCTTATAGTTCCCCATGTCTTGAAGATGGGCAGAGTGATCCCGAACCGAGTTTGAGGGAGTCGTACAGACCGTTCTCCCTTCTCTCACCGGTAGCCAAGACGCCTGAGACACTATTCTTTCCGATCCTCGTTGGAGAATTTCCATTCGCCGGACATCAGCATGGATTTCGAAGATTGAATAGTACAACAACTGCTTTGCATGCCATCACCGCACACATTTGCCGTGGCTTCAATCAGCCCAGGCCAGGTGATAGGATGTTACTCTTGGCACTGGATCTATCCAAGAATTCCATACGGTCAGCCATGCCAAACTATTTGAAAACATCGCCAACACATCCCTCCAGCCAGGCCTGAAACGATGGGTCGCGAATATGTGTTTGCCAGTTATTTGTGGAATTTAGCGATAAGAAGTCGAAGCACCGTAGAGTGACACAGGGTGTTCCCCATGGCGGGCTGATATCTCCTGCACTGTTTAACCTCTACCCATCCCCCATTTCATGGTCGGTGAAGAAATGATTCCAACCATCAAGTGTCCCAAAATACTTGGTGTCACATTTGACAGCTCTTACACATTATTCCCTTATAGAAACAAGGTCCTCAAGCACTTGGGGTGCAAACAAAGAACCTTGTTGACCACCTACAAACCAATTGACCGATCTGTGGTAAGTTATGCAGCGCCAGTGTCGTCTCGTCAGCTCTGTGACAAGCAGTGGAACAAGCGAACCGAACACTGATTTTGGTAATAAAGTTCAATGATTTGCAAGCGTTGCTCGTTAGTAAGTCTATTCATGATGAAATGTCAAAGCATACTGAGCATCTTTCTCTTTGACACCATGTCTGAAATTCCACGTGATCTGTCAAATACTAATGCATGAAAATCCTAACCTCAAAAAAATCACCCTTTAGCTCCCATATAGACCGATTTCTCGATTTAAAGTCTTTGGCCCATAAAAGGCGCATTTATTGTCCGATGTCACCGGAATTTGGGACATTGAGTTGTGATAGGCCCCTCGACATCTTTCTGCAATTTGGCCCAGGTCGGTCCAGATTTGGATATAGCTGCCATATAAACCGATCTCTCGAATCAGGTCTTGGGCCCACAAAAGGCAAATTTAATGTCCGATTTCGCCGAAATTAGGGACTGCGAGCTGTATTAGACCCTTCGACATCTTTCTGCAAATTGGCCCAGACTGGTCCAGATTTGGATATAACTGCCATCTAGGCCGATCCCTCGATTTAAGGTCTTTGGCCCATAAAAGGAGCATTTATTGTCCGATGTCGCCGGAATTTGTGACATTGAGTTATGATAGGCCCCTCGACATCTTTCTCCAATTTGGCCCAAATCGGTCCAGATTTGGATATAGCTACCATCTAGACCGATCCCTCGATTTAAGGTCTTTGACCCATAAAGGGCATATTTACAGTCCGATTTCGCCGGAATTTGTAGCATTGAGTTGCGAAAGGCCCTTCGATATCGCTTCTCAATTTGGCCCAGATCGGTTCAGATATGGATATAGCTGCCATATCGTCCGATCTCTCGATTTAAAGTCTTGGCCTTATAAAAGGCGCATTTATAAAACAATTTCGCTGAAATTTGACACAGTGACTTATGTTAGGTTTTTCGACATCCGTACCGTATATAGTTCAGATCGGCCTATATTTAGAAATAGCTACCAAATATACCAATATTTTGGTCTACAAAATTGAACAATGACTTGTACTTATCAGACCACGCAATGTCCGTGCGAGGATTTGTTCCGAATCGTACCATATTTCGATACAGCTGCAAGGGGGGCATAAATTATGCATTTTTCAATGGATTATGACGAAAGGTGGTTAGCATATATGCTCGAGGTGGGGGGTATCCAAAGTTCGGCCCAGCATAACTTAACTCCGTTTTACTTGTTTATCGTTGGTTTTTCCCTCATAATGCAGGCGACATTTTTGTCGTACCATGTCATGCTTAGAGGCCATGTAAAAACTTTTCGTCAAAGAGGTGTCGCACTGCGGCACTTCGTTCGGACACGGCTATAAAAAAGAGGTTTCTTATCATTGAGATTTTACTTGAACCTTCAACAAACAGGCCAAATATGTTCTGAATCGTTATTTAATCTATTGTGGCTCCCATATAAGACGATCTCCCGATATTACTTCTTGAGCCCCTATAGTGCGAAATTCTTATCCGATTTGGCTGAAATTGTATACAATCCAATCTAAGCATGGTCCGAATAGCAAGTTTTATCCATTTTCCTTTGGTCGTCTATATCACAATGGGCGAAAACGTCTAAGTGAGTCTGATGGCAGACTGCCACTTAAACCTAACCTAACCTTGGTCGTCTATTGAGAGATACTGGGCAAAGAACTTGACAAATGAGTTCCATGGTGGAGAATATATAAAATTCGGCCCGGCTGAACTTAGCACGATTTCACTGGTTTTTTTTGCTATTCCATCCCACTGTGCGCTGTTGTTTCAGCCTCGCAATATTCATTTTTATACCCTTTTTTTTGTCATCTACATTAATTTGCTCACTTACCTGATCTTTGGCCAATTGAAACCATGTCTTGACAATCATTGCCAATCGACTGTCATGATAACTCTTTGTTGTTTTCACACTAATGAAAATATCATCCAACTCTGTGGTTGGAGGCTTTGGTGTTCCCGTCACTGAACGCTGTGACAAATCATGCATTAAATGCTTATTTCTCAAATAATGCACCGATGCGGTAGGCCTCTCCACCGGCAATTCAATGTCGGAAAAATTAAAACTATGAAAATCTTTGCGAATTATCACCGTTGTTGGTTGTATGACAGAGGTGTGGACGGGATTCGAAAGAGTTTCCATAGGCCTAAGTGACTGTGAGGCTGCAGGGGAGATGTTGAGTGATGCTGAGTTAGACGAAGCCAATGGAGGTGAATTTGTACTCGATGCATCATATTGCAATAGTTTTAAATGATGGGTTTGAACTTCGCTGATTTTATTGAGATATTTTTGTGATGGATTTTGAGAAATCTGCGAAAAAGAAGAAGCAAAAATTAATGGTGATATGATTTTGTGTTGTTAGGAATTGTGGAATTCTAGAGAAAGGACTACCAAATTTAGCTATGCTTTAATGCCTTAAATGATCATTTAATGTAAGCAACACCATTTAGCCACAAACACAATAAGGCTCAACAATGGGGGGTCGAGTCAAAGGCAATCGGTGGAGCATATCTTAGTGGCTGCATTTATCCCAACCCCGCCGCCAATGCAGTGAAATGGATTTGTGTGAAACGGGCAAAGAAACACTCACAAACACTCGAAAAAAAAACTAAAGAAATTCAGAGTTCAAACTCTAAAGAGTTATGTATAAAAATTATAACCTGCATTGCTCTGAAGTGCTTATTAGTAACATAGAAATAAATTCTCCTTAGATTTATGTCAAGGCTTTTAGTGTCTTTGCCTAATTGAAATAATTCTCCCCTCTTTGTTTTTTGAGTGTATCCAATGCCCATACAAAGTGTCGTCGTCTCATATCAATTTTGGTATCTTTTCCTTTTCGTAGCTGTGAAACACATGCAGGCTGCATGTCATCAGCACAACAATGTTTGCCTCTCTATATGTTGTTGCTCTTTGCAATTCCAAAACATACACCACATATACACACACACACACACACACACATGCTACAACATAATGTGAGGAGAACATGCTTACATACATGCACACCATGTGAACATATGTATGTGCTCAACAGTGTCTGCTGCGAAATAAGTTGTTATACCAATTCCATTTAAAATGTTTCATGTAACAGCCATGTTTGGACAATTTTCCCATTTCCTTCTCCTACTGCTCGACGCATCCAAAGGCAAAATAAGCCAAAAGCTTGATTTCAATATTGTGATGTCTAGTTTATGGTCTCCTATAGTTAAGTACATGCGCTTACTAAAGAACGAGTGAATTTGTATACCCTTCACCATGGCATGGGGGTATACTAATTTCGTCATTTCGTTTGTAGCACATCGAAATATTGATCGGAGACCCAATATATACTTTGACAATCCATTTTAGCCATGTCTATACGTCCGTCTGTCAAAAGCACGCTAACTTTCGGTAGAGTAAATCTATGCGATGGAAATTTTTGCCATGTCTATACGTCCTTCTCTCCTTCCGATGGCAATTTGGCACAAATACTTCTTATTGATGTATATAAATCGGCCGTATAGGTACATGTCTTTATGTAGCTGCGATATAAACCAATCTTGCATCTTGGCCTCTAGATGGCGCAATTCTTATCCGATTGGACTGAAGTTTTGCATGAGGTGTTTTTCTTTCACTTTTAACAACCTAGCCAAGAATGATCCATATATGGATATAGCTGTCATTTAAAAGGCCACCGTAGCGCGGAGCTCAGCATGTCCGCCTATGACGCTGAACGCCTGGGTTCGAATCCTGGCGAGACCAACAGAAACAAAATGTTCAGCGGTGGTTTTTCCCTCCCAATGCTGGCAACATTTTTGAGGTACTATGCCATGTAAAACTTTTCTTCAAATAGGTGTCGCACTGCGGCACGCCGTTCGGACTCGGCTATAAAAAGTAGGCCCCTTATCATTGGGCTAAAAACTTGAATGGGACTGCACTCATTGCTATGTGAGAAGTTTGCCCCTGTTCCTCAGTGGAATGTTCATGGGCAAAATTTGCATTTGTCATTTAAGATGATCTCGGATTTTGATTTCTTGGGCCTCTAAAGGGCGCAAATCTTATCTGCCTGTGCTGTAATTTCGCATGAGTTGCTTTGTTTTGACTTCCAGTAACTGTACTAAAAATGGTCTAAATTGGTTTATGACCTGATATTGCTGCCATATAAACCGATATCGGACCATGACTTGTAGAGCTTCTAGAGGGCGCAACTCTTATCCGACTGGGTTGAAATTTTGCATGAAGTATTTTGTTTGGACTTCTAGTAGCTGCACCAAGAAAAATCCTAATCGCTTCATAATCTGATTTAGTTGCTAGGGAAACCGATATCGGACCATGACTTGTAGAGCCTCTAGAGGGCGCAACTCTTATCCGACTGGGTTGAAATTTCGCCTGAAGTGTTCTGTTTGGACTTCTAGTAGCTGCACCAAGAATAATCCTAATCGCTTCATAACCTGATTTAGTTGCTAGGTAAACCGATATTGGTCCATGACTTCTAAAGCCTCTAGAGGGCGCAACTCTAATCCGATTTCTCTGACATTTTGCATGAGGTATTTTGTTTTGACTTTCAATAACTGTGCCAAGAATGGTCCAAATTGGTTCCTAATCTGGTTAAGCTGTCATATAACCCAATCTCGGTTCTTGACGTCTTGAGCCTCTATGGGGCGCAATTTTTATCTGACTGGGCTGAAATTTCCCATGAGATGTTTTGTTTTAACTTCCAATAAATGTGGTCTAAATCGGTTCATGACCTGATATAGCTGTCATATAGACCGATATCGAATCATGACTTCTTGAACCTCTAGAGTGCGACTTGGCTGAAATTTTGCATAAGGTGTTGTGCATTGAGTTCTAACAACCTAGCCAAGAGTAGTCGCAATTTGTTCATAAGCTGATATAAACAGCTGCCACATAAGCCGTTCTTTAGATTTCACTACTTGAGCCCCCAGAAGGCGCAACTACCACATGATTTGACTGAATATTTTCACATGAAGTTTCGCTATGACTGGTCCAAATAGGTTTATAACCTAATATACCTCCTTTAATAAGTGATCGTCCTATATGACTTCGTGAATCTCAGAGGTCGCATTCATATGGCTGAAATATTAAAAGTTGTATTTTTTTATGACACCTCTAGCGCAATTCCTATCCGATATGGCTGAAATTGCATGAGGTGTTTTGTTATGACTTCCAACAACTGTTTTAAATGTGGTTGAAATCGGTTCATAACCCAGCGCCAACAACTGTGTTAAGCATGGTTGAAATCGGTTCATAACCTGATATAACTGTCCTATAAACCGGTGTGGGGTCTTGACTTCTTGAGCCTCTGGAGAGCGCAAATCTCATACGATTTGGCTGAAGTTTTCCATGACGTGTTTAGTTATGAATTCCAACAACTCTTCTAAGTATGGTTCGAATCGGTCCATATTTTGATATAGCTGCCATATAAAGCGATCGTGAATTTTGACTTCTAGATCCACTACAGAGAGCAATACTTATCCGATTTGGTTAAAATTTTGTATGACGTGTTTTGTTGTGACTTTCAACAACTGTGCGTAATATGGTTTAAATCGGTCCATAACCTGCTACAGCTGCCATATAAACCGATCTGGGATCTTGACTTCTAGGGCCACTACAGAGAGCAATTCTTATCCGATTTGGCTGAAATTTTGTACAATGTCTTCTCCTATGACCTCCAACGTGTCATATGTGTCAAATATAGGCTGAAGTGGTCTATAGCCTGATACATCTCCCATATAAACCGATCTACCTAATTCGGATGTCGGGAGTCGAATGTGAGGAGTCGAATGTCGGGATTCGAATGTCGGGAGTCGAATGTCGGGAGTTGAATGTCGGGAGTCGAATGTCGGGAGTCGAATGTCGGGAGTCGAATATCGGGAGTCGAATATCGGGAGTAGAATGTCGGGAGTCGAATGTCGGGAGTCGAATGTCGAATGTCGGGAGTCGAATGTCGGGAGTCAGATGTCGGGAGTCGAATGTCCAACGAAATCAGATAATAAATGCGCCGTTTGCTGGCTTAAGACCCTGTGTCATCTGATCGGTCTGTATGGCAGCTACATCGAAATATAGTCTGATGTGAACCGTTGCCGGTTGAAACAATGGGAGCCCGAAACAAACTTCCTTTTCTAAATTTCAGTGTAGTAATCGAGGCTATTATAGGCTTAAGCAGCCCTAAATAAGCAAATCGGTCTTAATGATAGGTGTGTCAAAATATGGTCCGAACTGCACAATTTTCAATGTGTATGTTGCACAGTGGGAGAAAATCAAAAAAAACTAGTAAAAAATATGCCGTGTGAAAATAGGCAGAGATATTTCTTTGAAATTGGTTAGGAATGATTAGAGCTGAGTTGCTAACGAGATCGTGTGTAATATATCAAGGCCTAAGGTTGTCTGGGTGCTCTTTTGGCAGGCCTCTCAAGTTGGTCACCTTCTGCATTCGAAAAATTTGTTGGGGCTACCAAATCTTTGTGGTCGGATATTCAAAATTTGCTGGATAATTCTTTGAAATTGGTTAGGAATGGTTAGAGCTGAGTTGCTAACGAGGTCGTGTGCAATATATCAAGGCCTAAGGTTGTCTGGGTGCTCTTTTGGCCGGCCTCTCAAGTTGATCACCTTCTGCATTCGAAAAATTGGTTGGGGCTGCCAAATTTTTGTGGTCCGATTTCCAAAATTTGCTGGATAGTGCCCAAAAAACCTTAGAAAAACTCCACTTGAGGTCTACAATAGCTCCACTGGTTTCGTATTTTGCAATTGAACACCACCGCCAAAAATTTTTTCTTATGGTCTCTTGATTTAACTTCTTGAGCTCCTGCAAGCCGCACTTATTATCCGATTTAGCTGAAATTTTGCACACGCAAATGCAAATTTGCCCATGAACATTCCATAAAAAAACAGGGGGGAAAACTTCTCACATTTTGCACATAGTGTTACTATGCCAAGTACGGTTCAAATCGGTGAAGAACCTGATATAGCTCCCATAGAAACCGATTTGACTTCTGGAGCCCCTGGAAGCCGAAATTTTTGTCCGATTTGGCTGAAATTTTGCACATAGTGTTCTGTTATGACTTTCAACAACTTTGCCAAATATGTTTCAAATCGGTCAAGAACCTCATATAGCTCCTATAGAAACCGATCTCCCCATTTGACTTCTTGAGCCTTGGAAGCCGCAATTTTTGTCCGATTGGGCTGAAATTTTGCACATAGTGTTCTGTTATGACTTTCAACAACTTTGCCAAATATGTTTCAAATCGGTCAAGAACCTCATATAGCTCCCATATATACCTATCTCCCGATTTGATTTCTTGAGCCCTTGGTAGCCGCAATTTTTGTCCGATTGGGCTGAAATTGAGCATGCGGTGTGCCGTTATGACTTCCAATAACTGTGCCGAGACGGTTTGAATAGGTGTATGACCATGTTGGAATGGGGCGGATTAATATCTGCAGTGGTGTGAGACACCTCGAAACTTGGTGTTTGAGATTTAAGAAGGAGCAAGGCGTTAGGAACGCCATTCTATGTTTGGCTGATGGGACCAATGTTCTTTTATGGCCAATTTAAGATTAAAAAGTCAATCGTTTGATTTGGTATCATTAGCATGGGCTTCCTTTGCTATTGGCCTAGGCTAAAACCAGTCTAAACATATTCTAGCCAAAAATCGTAAAAAAAAACTTCTTTGCAATGAAATGACAAATTAACTATGATTTGACAACGAGCTCTTAAAACGGTTCTCATTACATTTTACCAAAGCAGATGTTTTCATTGTAGTTTTTATGATGCGAGCAGGAGTCGCCTTAATTAAGTAGTTTTCTTATTTTGTTGTTTGTTGATAGTCGGATTTGGTGTGGTCTGTTGTATTCCTTCCTTGTCTCGTCCGTCTAGTACCATTTGCTACAGTAGCTTTCTAGATTTCGAAATAAACTTTGACTTCTTTATGTCCAGTGTGTGTGTGTGTGTGTGTGTGTGTGTTTTGTTTTTGCCGTTTTTTTATTATCTTTTTACCTTTTTATATCTCTAAAACCTTTTTTCTTTTCACTCCTCAATCTTGACACAAAAGGAAACCGGCACAGAAACCTAACCGTCTGCAATATCACGCGTGACCTGTGCTCTTATTTTCCATTTAATATACGGGTTTTGACTTTGGAGTGAGAGTGTACGTCCGTATGAAACCAAACGGCGGCGCACTCACACACCACACTTGGAGACGATACAACATTTTACGTTTACAGCCATCACAAATTTCCAGGGAAAAACCTATAAACGAACGATTCAACCTACCAAACAGCCAACCCAACGACCAAGACACATCAACGAGTGCTACAACAATGACAATGTCATCAAGAATACAAGGGAACAAGACTATGGAGAACACATTCTACATAAAAATAATGACATTCTTTGTAGTTTGCTAGAGCTGTTATTGTGACAAAGAAGCGCTCCCAAAAATAAATAGAACAAGAAGTGGCGACAGCAGCGACAAACAAGTCAGACATTTAAAAATAATTGAATCGATATAAAATGTTAAGGGGAATAGGGGGGAAGAAACTCAACAACATACAAAGTGTTGTTAACAAGGGGCTGGCGAGGTGATGGAAGAAGAGGGGCAAACGGAACTAAAATCCTTTAAATTTGAATAGACATTTTATACCCTCCACCATAGGATGGGGAGTATACTAACTCCGTCATTCCGTTTGTAACACCTCGAAATATGCGTCTAAGACCCCGTAAAGTATTCTTGATCGTCATGACATATTAAGTTGATCTAGCCATATTCGTCCGTCTGTCCGTCCGTCCGTTCGTCTGGCAAAAGCACTCTAACTTTCGAAGGAGTAAAGTAAGGCGCTTGAATTTTGCACAAATATATATCTTACTAGCCGAACCGGGCCCGCTCCGCTGCGCCTTCTTTAATTCTCTAATATCTTTTTAGGGTGTGGACACTTCGCCCTGAATGTGGATATCGACTTCGTGACATAGTAGCCTATGACGCTGAACGCTTTGAAATCCTAGCGAGAACATCAGACAAAGCGGTGTTTATCCCCTCTTAATGTTGGCGACATTTGCGAGGTACAATGCCATGCATGACCATTTAAAAAAATTTCCCCAAAGAGGTGGATGCGGAGAGAGAGATGCGGATATCGACTTCGTGAAATAGTAGCCTATGACGCTGAACGCTTTGAAATCCTTGCAAGAACATCGGACAAAGCGGTGTTAATCCCCTGTTAATGTTGGCGACATTTGCGAGGTACAATGCCATGCATGATCATTTAAAAAAATTTCCCCAAAGAGGTGTCGCACTGCGGAACGCCATTCGGGCTCGGCTAAAAAAAGGTCCCTTATCATTGAGTTTAAACTTGAATCGGAAAGCACTCATTGATGTGTGAGAATTTGCCCTTTCTCGGTTCTTGGTGGTAATGTTCTCATTAGGGGGGGGGGGATATGGCACCTCAGACATTTGGACTCAAATGTGGATATCAAATTCGTGCTGCACTTCCAAATCCCTTTAATTTGAGCCCCATGTTGCCATGGCTGGTAAATATGAACCGTTAGGAGGGTGTTTTTGGGGCTGAAAATAGATATGAAATTCGTTCTTTATTCCTAACGGAAATGCAATTTAGTTTAGGGAGTGCTTTAGGGCGTACCCCACTTGGCACTTGGCTCCAAGACTGGATATCAAATTCGTTTTCTACTCCCAAATACCTTTCATTTGAGTTCCATATCATCATAATGGGTCAAATAACCCATTTGACGTATCTGTAAGAGGAAAAGCGCCACCTAGAGTTGAAATATGTCTGTTTCGCGGAGTTTCGGGGTTGGGGGGGGCCCGCTGGGTACTTGGATCTAAAATTTAATACCATATTCGTTTTCTGGTTTCCAATACCTTTCATTTGATACCCTTATTGTGCCATCAGGCCACGTTCGGATATGGGTGGCGTTTTTGGGGTAAAGGAGAGGGTCCGCCTCCATTCGATATATATCCTATATTTCCTTCCGGACAAACGTACACAATCTATGAAAATTATAAGAAAATCGGTTTAGCCAAGTATCATATAGTCATAATGGGTCGAATGGCGTTTTTGATGTCGGCCGGCCCGATGGGTACGTAGACTCAAATTTTTATACCATATTCGTATTCTTATCTCCAATACCTTTCATTTGATACCTATATTGTCCCGATGGGTCCATTTTTGATTTTGGGTTGTGTTTTTGGCATAAGGGGGAGGGTCCGTCCCCCTTCCGATACCAAGAAATTATATAATATATGTTTCCACAACATGCGAGAATTTCGAGAAAATAGGTTCTGCGGCTTTTCAGTCGATACTGAACAAAGAAACCGAGTCCCATATATCCGTGATTGGCCAATGTGTCCATTTTGGCCGTTTTTGTGGGGGTGGGGTGAACCCCCTATACCTCGACATAAATTTGTATACCAGATTCGTTATTTACTCTCGCATACTTTTCACTTGATACCCATATTGTCCTTATCGATCCACTTTTGATTTTGGGTGGTTTTTTTTTGGGGGGGTAACGGTAGAGGGTGCGCCCCCTTCCATTATCAATAAATTATAAAGCCTACTCCTACTTCCTGATCATATTCGTAATCTACTCTCGAATACCTTTAATTTGAGTCCCATATTGTCATGATCGTCAAATAAACCCATTTTAAGGGGTTATGGGACTGGGGCGGCCCCTCAGGTACTTGTACCCAACTTTAATTATGAAATTCGTTTTCTACTCTTGAATACCTTTCATTTGAATCCCATGTTGTCCCGATTGGTCCACTTTTATTTTTGGATAGTAAGGGGGAGGGTCCGCCCCCCTCCCGATATCAAAAAATTATATAGCCTATGTTTCCTTCCAGATCAACCTACACAGTTTTTGAGTCTATACGGATCATACAAACAAACCGACAAACAAACAAACACATGTTGAATGTTATATATGAGATTAGTGTAGGTCGATTGGAACTTCAAATGGACCAAATCGGTCCATGTTTTAATATAGCTGACATATAAACCTATCTTGGGTCTTGACTTCTTGAGCATCCAGAGAGGGCAATTCTTATCTGATTTGGCAAAAATTTTGCATGAAGTGTTTTGGTACCACTTTCCAATAACTGTGATGAGTATGGTTATCTGTAATCTGTTTATAACCTGATATAGCTGCCATATTTACCGATCTTGGATCTTGACTTCTCTAGCCACTAGAGGGCGCAGTTCTCATCCGATTTGGCTGAAATTTTGCATGACGTGTTTTGTTATGACTTACAACAACTGTGCTCAGTATGGTTGAAATCGGTACATAACCTGCTAAAGCTGCCATATAAACCGATCTTGGGTCTTGACTTTTTGACTATCTAGAGGGCGCAATTCTTATCCAATGTGACTAAAATTTTGCATGTGGTGTTTTGGTATCACTTCCAACAACGGTGCTTAGTATGGTTCAAATCGGTTCATAACCTTATATAGCTGTCATATATGCCGATCATGGATATTGATTTCTTGAGCCACTAGGGGTCGCAATTCTCATCCGAATTGGCTGAAATTTGGCACAAAGTGTTGTGTTATGACTTTCAACAACTGTGTTTAGTATGGTTCAAATCGGTTCATAACCTGATATAGCTGCCATATATACCGATCTTTGATCATGACTTCTAGAGCCACTAGAGGTCGCGCTTTTCTCATCCGATTTTGCATGACGTGTTTTGTTATGACTTTTAACAACTGCGCTTAGTATGGTTCAAATCGGTTCATAACCTTATATAGCTGCCACATAAACCGATCTTTGATCTTGACTTCTTCAGCCACTAGATGGCGCAATAGTTATCCGATTTGGCTGAAATTTAGCATGAAGTGTTTTGTTATGACTTCCGACAACTGCAGATCAGTTTATAAGGCAGCTACAGCAGGTTATCCATATTTTTGGATCAAATCGGTACCTAAGCTGCTGTAGCTGCCATATAAACTGATCTGCGATCTTGACTACTTAAGCCTCTAGAGGGCGCAACTCTCATCCGATTTTGATGAAATTTTGTACAACGGCTTCCCCTATGACCTTCAACATACGTGTCCAATTTGGTCTCGATCGTTCTATAGACTCATACAGCTGCCACATATACCGATCTCCCGATTACGCTTCTTGAGCCCCTACAAGGCGCAGTTCTTAACCAAATGGACTGAAGTAAAACCCAATAGAAGTCATTGGGTTTTATTCAGTCCATTTGGTTAAGAACTGCGCCTTGTAGGGGCTCAAGAAGCGTAATCGGAAGATCGGTATATGTGGGAGATGGTCTTCAACCTACACTTCACTTATGGTACGAATCGGACTATAACTTGATATATCTCCAATGAGCCTAAAAAGAGATACCGCGCAAAGAACTCCACAAATTCGATCCATAGTGGAGGTTATATAAGATGCGGCCTGGCCGAACTTAGCACTCTTTTACTTGTTTAGTTTAAAACTGAGCAAATACTTAAGTGTTTGAACTGTTTATTTGACGTTTTAAAAGAATCAAAGAAATAATCCATAATAAATATTTTTATTTTCTTTTATTTTCAGTACAATTTCCTGCCATTCTCTGCCCAAATTATACACCTCAAGGAGCCGTAAGTCGATTTCAATACTTTTCCCAACACCTATGATAGAATTGCCTTGCTATCTATTCAAATTATGCCAAAGTCATTATCTATTTAGCATTTCACACGTATAACTGGCCATAATCATAAATCAATCAAATAATTAGTCATTCGAACGCTTAAATCTATCTTCTGTGGTAATAAACGTCATTTTGTATTGAGTTTTTTGTTTTGCTTTGTTATGTCAACGTTTTAGCGTTTAGCTTCATTTTTTTTTTGTGTGTTGTGCTCCTTTAGACATTTGACCAAGAGCCTAATAATGACTTCACTGAATTCAAATCAGAAAAAGACATAAATCGAGCAAATGAAAATGAAACTGTCAAAGAAATCAACACCTTTGTTCTATACCTTCAAGCATGCTCAAATGGACGATTTATTTGATTGTTTGCATTTGGGAGTGAATTGAGAGTTATTCAGTTGAAGACGGAGCAAACTGAGAGAACATTGTGTTGCATATTAAAGACCATTATAATATTGGTATGGCTTGGTATAACCTAACACCGTAACGCCACACTTTGTCTTGTACATTCAGCTCTTACATATCACAACAGTAGTCTTTCCTTCCCTTGGTGGCCACAACGAAATCTCTGATTCGCCTAGCACTAAGGACTTGTATTGTCCTTGCCTGCTTTCTAACTGCAATAAGAATGTCTCAATCTTCTCCTCTTGATTTTTCTATTAATGTTTTGGTCTTCCTTGTTTTCGCAAAAATATTTTATCAAGATTCGTGTCAAATGATTTTTTGGCTGGAGTTTCTTCTTCCATGCTATCAATAACACCCGAATACAATTTTTTTGCAAATTTGCCCATTAACATACCATTAAGGAACAGGGGCAAACTTCTCACATATCAGTGAGTGCTGTCCGATTCAAAATTAAGCTCAATAATAAGGGACCTCTGCTTTAATGCCGAGTGCGAACGGCGTGCCACAGTGCGATATCTCCTTTTGGAGAAGTTTTTACATGCCTGCCTTACCAAATGCTACAGTACCTCACAAATGTTACCAGCAGTAGGAGGGGAAAACCAACGCTGATCATTTTTTTTCTCATGTTCTTGCCAGGATTCGAACCCAGGCCCTCAGCGTCATAGGCGCACATGCTAATCTCTGCGCTACAGTGGCCTTAATAACACCCAGCTGACTTAAAATCCATGGTTTATACGACACCGATATTTTCCGATATCACAGACTTGACATTTTGGGCCCCTGGAAGCCGCAATTGTTATCGGATTTGACCGAAATTTTGCACAAAGTGCGGCCCAAATCGGTCTATAACCTGATTTAGCTTCCATATAAACCAATCACCCGATTAGTCTTCTACAGCACCTAGAAACTTCAATTTGCGGCTTATTTAACTGAGTTAATTTGTGGATATATTTTGCAGAATCTATGGTGGTGGATTCCAAAGATTCGGCCCGAACTTATCACACATATACTTGTTATACCCTCCACCACAAAATGGGGGTATGGTTAGGTTAGATTAAAGTGGCAGTCTGACTCACTTAGACGTTTGCATCCATTGTGATACCACAGGAACAGAAGAACGAAGAAGCCTTCTAGTCCCTAACATTGAACCATCCAGATCGCTTAATGTTCACATCCGCTAAATCAGACAGGTTCTTAAAGAAATGAGAACGTAAAGTCGAACTCCTTCTGGACTGCTAGGGCGGGACACACACACAGAATGTGTTCTATAGTCTCTTCTTCTTCGATGTCCTCACAGCTTCTGCAAAAGTCGTTGCTGACAATCTTCAGTCGGTCAGCATGTGTTCCGATTAGACAGTGACCTGTCATGACGGACACAATGACTGACGGACGTCTGTTCTAGCCAATGACAGCAAAGCAGTAGACCTCTTCAAGTCTAGATGAGGCCACATAGTTTTGGAATGCTCACAGCCCCCTCTTTGGGACCATTTATCATTCGTTGCCCTTCGGGCTTGGTCCTGAAAACTTTGCTTACATGTTGCTAGAGGCATACCCACAGATTCCAGTATCCCTGGAATGTGAACGGTAGTTCCTAGCTACACCTAGTCTCGCAAGCTCATCTGCTTTACAATTCCCTGGGATATCTCTGTGGCCCGGCATCCAGAACAGGTGAATTTTGAACTGTCCAGCCATCTCGTTGAAAATTCTGCGACAGTCGAGGGCGGTTTTTATGTTCAGAAATACGTTCTCCAGGGATTTAATGGCTGCGCAAATACTTCTTATTAGTGTAGTTCGATTGAGATTGTTAGTGGGCCATATAAACTGACCTCCCGATTAGACTTCTTGAGTCTCTAGAGGGCGCAATTGTACTATGGCGTCTTCTATGACATCTAATGGATGTACCAAGTATGGTTCGAATCGGTCTTGAACCTGGTATAGTTCCCATATAAACAGATCTACCAGATCTTACTTCTTGAGCCTCGAGAGAACGTAATTCTTAGCCACTTTTGCTGAAATTTGACACAGTGACTTCTTCTCTTCTTCTACCTCTAATATATATGCCAAATATGGTCGTAATCGGTCCATAACCTGATATAGCTCCCATGAAAGCCGATCTCCCTATTTTACATCTTATGTCCCTCCAGGGCGCAATTCAATACCAGATTTCGGTAAATGGGATCTACTATTGTCTTTCACATTCAAGCCAAGTATGGCCCGAATAGGTTTACCACCTCAGCAAGGTCGATCGATGTTGGAGGGTATATAAGACTCAGCCGGGTCGAACTTAGTGCAGATTTACTTGTTATACCCACCACCGAAGGATGGGGGTATATTCATTTTGCCATTCCGTATGCAACACATCGAAATATCCATTTCCAATCCTATATTAAGTATATATATTCTTGATCGTCGTAAAAATCTGAGACGATCTAGCTTTGTCCGTCCGTCTGTCTGTTGAAATTACGCTACAGTCTGTAAAACTGGAGATATGGAGCTGAAACTTTGTACATATTCTTTTTTTTTGTCCATAAGCAGGTTAAATTCGAAGTTGGGCTATATCGGACTATATCTTGATATGGCCCCCATATAGACCGATTCGCCGATTTAAGGTCTAAGACCCATAAGAGCCACATTTATTATCCGATATTGCTGAAATTTGGGACTGTGTCTTGGGCCCATAATAGGCACATTTATTGTCCGATTTAAGGTCTAAGACCCATAAGAGCCACATTTATTATCCGATATTGCTGAAATTTGGGACTGTGTCTTGGGCCCATAAAAGGCGCATTTATTGTCCGATTTCGCCGAAATTGGGAACAGTGAGCTGTGTTAGCCCCTTCCACATACTTCTTCAATTTGGTCCAGATCGGTTCAGATTTGGATATAGCTAACATATAGGGCGATCTCTCGATTTGAGGTCTTGGGCCCATAAAAGGTGCATTTATTGTAAGATTTTTCCAATATTTAGGACAGTGAGATGTGTAAGGCCCTTCGACATTCTTCTCCAATTTTGGTTGGTTCAGATTTGGATATAGCTGCCATATAGACCGATCTCTCGATTTAAGGTTTTGGGCCAATAAACGGAGCATTTGTTGTCCGATGTCGCCGAAATTTGCCATTGTGAGTTATATCAGGCCGTTCGACATCGTTCTGCAACATAGCTCAGATCGGTTCAGATTTGGATATAGCTGCCCTATAGACCGATCTCTCGATTGTTGGGCCCATAAAGGTCGCATTTATTGTCTAATTTTGCCGAAATTTGGGACAGTGCGTTGTGTTAGGCGCTTCGACATTATTCTTCAATTTGACCCCGATCGGTCCAGATTTGAATCTAGCTGCCATATAGACCGATCTCTCTATTTAAGGTCATGGGCCCAAAAAAGGAGCATTTATCAGACCATATTTGAAAATAGCTGTCATATAGATCAAACTGCCGTTTTAGGTTCTTAAGCCCATAAAATCCGCATTTATTGTCCGATTTCGCTGAATTTTGCAACTGTGAGTTGTGTAAGGGTTCCCTATATCCAGTGCGAATATAATCCGTATAGCATCATATTTTAATATAGCTTCCATATAAACCGCTCTGTCAATTACGGGTCTTAGACCCATAACAGGCGTTCTTATTGTCAGATTTAGCTAAAATTTAGAACAAAAAGTTTAATTAGGCTCGTCAGTATTCTAATCAATTACGATCTGCCTATTAAGGCTCTTCAGCACATAAAAGCCGTAGCTATTTTTCGATATTACTGAAACAGAGGGGGTCATATTAACATATATGCAGCTGCCATTTAAACCGGTCTGCCGTTTTGGTGCCTGAAGCTCATTATTGCCGCATTAATTGTTCGATTTCACTGAAATTGTAAAATTTGGTTAAAAGGCCTCTCGCTGTCCGAACTAAATATGGTTCAGATCGGACTATTTCTTGATGCAGCCTAATCTGCCGATTTAGGGTCTAAAATCCATAAAATGCGGATTTATTGTCCGTTTGCTGTCAAATGAGCGAGCTCTTTTGAGCCTTGCCAAACATGGTCCCAAACGGACTATATTTAGGTATAGTTGCCCTCTAGACTGATCACTCGATACGGGGTCTTAAGGTCATAACAGGCATATTACTTTATATATTTTAGTAACCCTAAAATACGAACATGCTCAATAAATTTGGGTTACCGCTTTTGGTGGAGGGGAACGCCCCACCCTAAACCCTTTTGAAACGGACATGTTGGCCGATTGGCACAATATGGGCATCAAATGAAAGGTATTTAGAAGTAGAGTGAGAATTTGATCTCAATATACACAATATTTATACTCGCCACAGAAGAATGGTGGTGCATTCATTTTGTCATTCAGTTTGTAGCTCATCGAAATATTGGCCTGAGACCCAACTAAGTATATACATGTGCATAATATTGCTCATCTTGACATTCAAAGTCGATTTAGCCGTGTCCGTCCGTGCCTCTGTTTGTCAAGGGCACGCAAACCTTTGAAGGAGTAAAGGTAGGCCCTTAAAATTTTGTACAAATACTTCTTTTTAGTGTAGCTTAGTTGATGCATGAATAGATGAACATTTCACTAAGGAACAGGGGCAAACTTCTCACATATCAATGAGTTCAGTGATAAGGGGCCTCCTTTTTATAGCCGAGTCCGAGCGGCGTGTCACAGTGCGACAACTCTTTGGAGAGAAGTAAGGGCTCCCTCCCCCTTACCCTAATTTTCAGAAATGCCAGATCTTGGAGATGGGTGGTGCGATTTAAGCGAAATTTTGTGTGCTCTAATATAGTAACCTAAAAATAAAAATTTTCTATCCAAATTTTAGATGGGTTTCCTAGGGGGCTGCCCCACCCTAAAATCTACTAAATATATATTTAGACCAATCACCATAATATGGGACTCAAATGAAAGGTATTTAGGATAAGAAAACATATCTGATATCCAATTGTCGGACCAAGTGTTTGGAGGACCATCCGAAACCCCCAAAACACCCCTAAATCGGAAATATTTACCGGCCATGGCAGTATGGGACTCAAATGAAAGGTAAGGCGGGCCACGTTTCTGGGGTTCCACCCCTTCACCCAAAAACGCCCCCCAAACAGGACTTATTTACTGACCATTGGAATATGGGGCTTAAATAAAAGGTATTTGAGTGTATAATTCGAAACTGATATCCAAATATGGGACCAAGCATTTGGGGGGCCGCCTCTCCCCAAAAACATCCCCCAAATGGGACAAATTTACGACCTTGGCAATATGGGGCTCAAATGAAAGGTCTTTGGGAGTAAAGCACGAATCTGATATCAATATTCGGGAAAAGTGTCTATGGGGCCACCCCACTCCCACAAGACCACCCAAATAGTAAGTATTTGCTGACTATTGCAATATGAGGCTCAAATAAGAGGGTTTTTAGACTAGAACACGAAACTGTTATATATTTCCAAAGCCAACTCACTGAGTGGCCGCCCATCCTCCAAAAACACCCCCCAAGCCGGTCATGTTTGCCCCATAGTCGGGGCTCAAATGAAAGTAATTGGGAGTAGACCACGTAGCTGATAACAACATTAGGGACTAACTGCCTAGGGGACGTCCCACCACCATAACAACCTCCAAATAGGATGTATTTGCTCACCAAGAAAATTTGGATCTTAAAAAAGAGTGGAACCAAATATTTATATTGGTTGCCCAAAAAGTAATTGCGGATTTTTAAAAAAGAAAGTAAATGCATTTTTAATAAAACTTAGAATGAACTTTAATCAAATATACTTTTTATACACTTTTTTTCTAAAGCAAGCTAAAAGTAACAGCTGATAACTGGCAGAAGAAAGAATGCAATTACAGAGTCACAAGCTGTGAAAAAACTTGTCAACGCCGACTATATGAAAAATCCGCAATTACTTTTTGGGCAACCCAATAGTTTTTAGGGCCAATACCCCAAATCGGACATATTTGCTGACTTTTGCAATAAGGAGTTTTTAATGAGATTAGAAAACGAATTTGATATCCAATTTTGAGGCCAATGGCAATATGGGATTCATGTTGCTGATATATTTCCGAGCTTGGGAATTTTCCAATCCTTAAAGCATTCCTAAATCGGCCACATTTACCGACCCTCTCAACGTGGAGCTTAAATGAAAGGTATTGGGGGGTAGAGCAAGAATTGATACCCACTTTTGGGACCAATTTTCTGGGTGTCTACCCCCTTTTCCAAAATACCCCACAAAAAGCAATTTTTCACTGACCATCGCAATATGGGGCTCAAATAAAGGTAGTTTTGGAGTAGAATACGAATTTGATATTCAAATGTAGGACCATGTATTTAGGGCATCACCCCTTTCCCAAAAGTCCCTCCAAAGGATAAAAATTTTTCGACCATGCCAATATGTGGCTCAAGTGAAAGGTATTTGAGATTAGAAAACAAATTTGATAACCTATTTTGGGGCCATGTTTTGGAGGACGGCTTATCGTGTAAACTCCCCTCAAAACCAATGGCAATATGGGGTTAAAATAAATGGTATTTGAGAGAAGAGCACGCTGATGCTGATATTTTGTGAGGGCCAAGTACCTCACCCCCGAAACACCCCTAAATCAGATATCAAGATTTTGAAGAATCTTACATCCAAACTTAAATTCGTGGACCAACGAAGATCATTTGGGATTCAGCTAAAGGTACTTATATTGTTTAACTGTTAGCCAAGTTAGCAGTTAAAGCTCTTTTATAATCGCAAATAAATATTCCAAGGAAACTTTTTTTCAATATAAAGTAAAAGAAGGCGCACCGCAGCGGGCCCGGGTCAGCTAGTTCATTATAATATCTATCGACATTAATTTAATTCTATTCATTTAGAACTTATGCCTTGAGCATAGCTCGCATAGGTCAAAGAAAACCTTTGAAAAGAAAAACAATTAACAATCTTGGCCTTATATCTCTTCCATTAGATTTATCTTCTTGGCTGACATTTTAAACTGCCTAATATTCCACTCGCACACATACTCAGAGTAGCACACAGATTATTAAAAATTCTCATCAAAATTAAATAATCCATAAAAATAATAAATAAACAAAATCACTGCCAATCTGTCTAAATAAATATAAAAATTTTCCAAAAGAAAGCCCCTTAATTTGTAACCATGACAAAAAAAAAAAACAAGTATATTAAAATGTTCCTCCATGCCATTTCAGATGCCATAAAGTGTGATTTCTTTGAATCGCCACGTTTAGGTCGTTTTTCTGTGTATTGTCTGCTTTCTTATCGTCAGTTGAATCGAGTAAGTCTGCCTGTAGGTGTGTGTGCGTGCGTGTGTGTGAGTGAGAGAGCTCGTGAATAATGTGTAGCCAAGTAGCTTTTAAGCCATATCTTAGAAGAAGTTGAAAAGAAAAACGCTTCTTATTAACTTTATTTATTCAAATTAACTTTCCCATATTAGTCAAATGAACTTTTCAAAAAAAAAAAAAAAAACTGGTTGCACTGGCATTCGTGGAGAAATAAAGATGCGTTTTAATCCCTAGCATGAGATTTGTTGTTCGTTTGTTTTTTGCTTTTATATGCGGTTTGATTTGAACATCTTATTAACCGTTGCTTATTAGTTTATTAAATTTTTTGAAAAAGTTTCAAAAGAATGCAGTCTGAAGACATGTTTCCACAATGCTTGAAAGTGAAAAAGTTAAAAAGAGCTTAAATTTGATGTGGCTGAACATTTAGTAGCCACCATTATGGGTTCCATGAAAAATTTTGTATATTTTTTTCGGGACCACCATCGTAGTCCTAGTCACATCAGCATATTGAAATGTGAATAATTATTGATTTTTATACCCCACACCACTACTGCGGTACAGGGTATTATTGCAGAGTGGTTACAAATCACAAAATCCTGGAAATATTTATCTATTGGGTTGCCCAAAAAGTAATTGCGGATTTTTTAAAAGAAAGTAAATGCATTTTTAATAAAACTTGGAATGAACTTTAATCAAATATATAATTGCCATTTTGTTCGATAACCTTTTGCCATCTTCCTGGCAAATTTAGTATTCCACGCTCATAGAACTTCTGGCCTTTATCTGCAAAAAACTGAACCAAGTGCGATTTTATAGCCTCATCATTGCCGAAAGTTTTACCATTTAAGGAGTTCTGCAAAGATTGAAATAAATGGTAGTGAGGGCTATATGGTGGATGCATCAAAAGTTCCCAGTCAAGCTCACTCAGTTTTTGGCGAGTGACCAAAGATGTGTGCGGTCTAGCGTTGTCCTGGTGGAATATGACACCTTTACGATTGACCCCTGATGGGCGCTTCTCCTTGATGGGTGTATTCAATTTGTCCAATTGTTGACAGTAAACATCCGAATTAATCGTTTGGTTCCTTGGAAGCAGCTCAAAATAAACCACACCCTTCCAAACCCCCCACCAAACAGACAGCATAACCTTCTTTTGGTGGATATCAGCCTTTGAAGTAGTTTGAGCTGGTTCACCATGCTTGGATCATGATCGTTTTCGACCATTTTTCATCTCCAGTTATGATTCGTTTTAAAAACGGATCGAATTCATTGCGTTTAAGGTGCCTATCACAAGCGTTGATTCGGTTTGTTAAATGAATTTCTTTCAATACATGTGGTACCCATATTAAAATTGACGCCAAACAAACAAATGTAAGCAAAATTTCGCGCACTTTTTTTCGAAAGCAAGCTAAAAGTAACAACTGATAACTGATAACCGTTGAAAAAATTTGTCAACGCCGACTTGATTACTACTATATTACCGACAATTACTTTTTGGGCAACCCAATACATATACAGTGGGGGACAAAATAATAGGGACAACAGTAACTAAGAACGTTATGGCACAAAAGGGCTAAGAAACCATGATGACTTCTATATAAGGCTGAATCTGATATGTAAGGCTTTGAACGGCAAATTTACATTTGATATTAAATCTAATATAATTCGCGGATACTCGTTATGGTGATTTTTTCGGTAAATTCACTTGGAAAAAATTATATTGTAGATAATTTAGATTGTCCTAATTGAAAATGTCAACAGGCTACGACTGCACTGGTGGGGTCCTTCGAACATAGTTTTCCTCTGCGGAAGAGGAAATGAGCCCAAAAAAACCCTGGATGACCGGGCAGATTCGCAATATTGAGAAAGAGGTCTGCGGACTTTTTAACAGAGCACATCGTAAAAAAAGCGGAAGTTTATTGGGATGTGCTCGAAGAATACAATAAGATGAACAGAGGTGCCTCTCTGTTCATCTTATTGTATTCTTCGAGCACATCCCAATAAACTTCCGCTTTTTTACGAAGTGCTCTGTTAAAAAGTCCGTGCTTCCTGGAAGTTTTTCTGCGAACAGGTCGATAGAGTTAATGACGCCCCCAAGATGAACATGTAAGAGCGTGCTAAGTTCGGGTCGAATCTTATATACCCTCCACCATGGATCGCTTCTGTCAAATTCTTTGCGCAGTATCTCTTTTTAGGCAAACAAAGCGTAATGAATGAGGACGGAGGAGGGAGGAGGAGCTATAACAAGTTATAGTGCCATTCGTGCCTAAAGAAGCAAAAATCGGGAGATCGTTTTATATGGGAGCTGTGTCAAGCTATAGACCGATTCAGACCATATTGCACAAGTATATTGGAGGCCATGGGAGAAACCGTTGTACAAAATTTCTACCTAATCGGGTGAGAATTGCGCTCTCTAGAGGCTCAAGAAGTCAAGAGCCCAGATCGGTTTATATGGCAGCTATATCAGGTTATAGACCAATTTGAACCATAATTGGCACAGTTGTTGGATATTATAACTAAACACGTCGTGCAAAATTTCAGCCAAATCGGATAAGAATTGCGCCCTCTAGAGGCTCAAGAAGTCAAAACCCAAGATCGGTTTAACCAACAGCTATATCAGGTTATAGATCGATTTGAACCTAACTTGGCACAGTTATTGTAAGTCATAGCGAAACACGTCGTGCAAAATTTCAGCCAAATCGGATAAGAATTGCGCCCTCTAGAGGCTCAACAAGTCAAGATCCCATATCGGTTTATATCAGGTTATGGACAGATTTCAATAATACTTGGTGCAATTGTTGAATATTATAACAAAACAAGTCAGGCAACATTTCATTTCAATCGGATAAGAATTGCGCCCTCTAGAGGCTCAAAACGACAAGATCCCAGATCGGTTTATATGGCAGCTATATTAGGTTATTGACCGATCTGAGCCTAACTTAGAACAATTGTTGGAAGTCATTGCGAAACACGTCGTGCAAAATTGCATTCCAATCGGATAAGAATTGCGCCCTCTCGAGGCAAAAAAAGTCAAGTCCCCAGATTGGTTTATATGGCAGCTATATCAGGTTATTGACCAATTTGAACCATACATGGCACAGTTGTTGGATATTATAAACAAAGAAGTCGTGCAAAATTTCAGCCAAATCGGATAAGAATTGCGCCTTCTAGAGGCTCCAGAAGTGAAGACCCAAGATCGATTTATATGGCAGCTATATCAGGTTATAGATCGATTTGAACCATACTTGTCGCAGTTGTTGGATATTATAACCAAACAAGTCGTGCAAAATTTCAGCCAAATCGGATAAGAATTGCGCCCTCTAGGGGCTCAAGAAGTCAAAACCCAAGATCGGTTTATATGGCAGCTATATCAGGTTATAGATCGATTTGAACCATACTTGTCGCAGTTGTTGGATATTATAACCAAACAAGTCGTGCAAAATTTCAGCCAAATCGGATAAGAATTGCGCCCTCTAGGGGCTCAAGAAGTCAAAACCCAAGATCGGTTTATATGGCAGCTATATCAGGTTATGGACCGATATGAGCCATACTTGGCACAGTTGTTGGATATCATAACAAAACACGTCGTGCAAAATTTCATTCCATTCATATAAGAATTGCGCCCTCTAGAGGCTCAAGAAGTCAAGTCCCCAGATTAGTTTATATGGCAGCTATATCAAAACATGGACCGATTTGGCCCATTTAAAATCCCCACCGACCTACACTAATAAAAAGTAAGTATGCAAAATTTCAAGCGCCCAACTTTGCTCCTTCGAAAGTTAGCGTGCTTTCGACAGACAGATGGATGGACAGACAGACGGACGGATATGGCTAGATCGCCCGAGAATGTCATGCCGATCAAGATAAAGGTCTTAGACGCATATTTCGAGGTGTTACAAACAGAATGACGAAATTAGTATACCCCCAACCTATGGTGGAGGGTATCAAAAGATGCCAGGGGTAGAACATTTAATTCAATGTCAGAAGACTTTATTTAACACAACTTTGACGAATAGCAATAACGGCGTTTATTTCGGACTGCCAACATTTACCGCTACAGAAGGAGGTATATATTTTTTTTAATTTATCTTTTCAGGCTGTTTGACTCTTTTTTTTTCATTTTGCTTCTTCTTGTTTGCTCTCGCTTGCATTCAGACAAAGATACCGTACGAATTATGTAAGTGATGTTTATGGACTTTTAACAGACAGTTTTGTTTGGTTTATGGCCCGGCTTGAAAACAAAGAGACAATCCACCAACAAGAAAGCCAAAAACTCAGCCACCACGAAAATGGGTAAAAATTAATGCATGTGTGGTGTTTTATTCATTCAACCAACAAAGATTGTATGAGTATTGAACATCGCCGATGTTGTTCTTTGGTTTATTTGCTTAGCTCATGGTTGGACTTCTTTTTATTTGTTTTGAATTCAATATCAGTTGGGCCACTAAGAAACCCAAAACAAAAAACGAAAAGATGCTGGGAGAATGGAAAGAAACAAAACAGGTGCATTTACAAGCTTGGCCTGATGAAGGTAATCAATTTGCTGTCTTTTTATTTTTTTGAGCAAACAGGGGTTTGTAAAATATTTAAAGGGAATGAAAAGCGAAGTCGCTTTTAATTTATTGTAAAACGGCTCAAGTGGCACCTGCTAGGGAGACTAGATGTGAAAAGGGTTACAAGTAGAGTAAAAACATGTGTTTCGTACGAATGTTTCGGAACTACATGACTGAAGGGTTTGGCATATACCCCAAGAAACTTGGACTGAACGAATCATTATTTTGCATTTTAGGCAAACTTTGGATACCCACCACCTACCACCGGGTATATATGTTAACCACCTTTCGTCGTTGGAGGCCACCGTAGCACAGAGGTAAGCATGTTCGCCTGTGACGTTGAAAGCCTGGGCTGGAATCCTAATGGGACCATCAGAAAAACAAAAAAAAAGAATGTCAGTGGTGGTTTTCCCCTCCCAAAGCTGACAACATTTCTGAGGTACTATGCCATGTAGAAACTTCTCTCCAAAGAGGTGTCGCACTGCGGCACATCGTACGGACTCGGCTATCTTATCAGTTAGCTTAAAACTTGAATCGGACTGCACTCATTGATGTGATGTGAATAGTTTGCCCCTGTTCCTTATTGAAATGTTCATGGGCAATATTTGCATTTGAACCTTTCGTCATAATCCGGTGAAAAAAGCATTGTTTATCAACCCATAGCAGATTTATCCAAATATGGTAAGATTTGGACCAAATTCGTCACGAACATTGCCACTGCTCAATTTTGGTTCAATCTCTTTGGTAGCTATATCGAAATAAAGACCGATCTGAACCATATAGGACACGGATGCCGACGAGCCGAACATAAGTCACTGTTTAAAATTTTAGCTAAATCGGATAACATATGCGCTTTTTTGGGACCAAGACCTTTTGGTTCAATATTGGTCTCTTTGGCAGCTATATCCAAATAAAGTCCGATCTGCACTATATAGGACACTGATGCCGAAAATCCTAACATGTGTCAATGTATGAAATTTCAGCGAAATCGCTAAAGAAATGCGCTTTTTTTTTAAGACCAAGACTTTACATCGATAGATCGGTCTATATGACAGCTATATCCCAATCTGGACTGCTCTGGGCCATTTTCAAGAAGAATATCGAGGGGCCCAACACAACTCACTGTCCCAAAACTCGGTTAAATCGGACAAAAAATGTGCCTTTTATTGGTCCATAATCTACAATCGAAAGATTGACAGCTATATCCAAATCTAGACCGATCTGGGCCAAAGTGAAAAAAAGATATGGAAGGGAATAACACAACACACTGTCGCAAATTTCAGCGAAATCGGGCAATAAATGCGCCTTTTATGGGTCCAAGACCTTACATCGAAAGATCGGTCTATATGGCAGCTATATCCAAATCTGGATCGATTTGCGTCAAATTAAAGCAGGATATCCAGTAGCCAAACACAACTCAATGTCCCAAATTCCGGTGAAATCGGACAATAAATGCGACTCTTGTCTGTCCATGTATTCTTATGATCAAGTTACAGGTCGCATTTATCGTCCGATTGTCATGACATTTTGCACAAGTCTCTTTTTGGCCCAATTACGAACGCTATTGATTTTGAACAAAATCGGTTCAGATTTAGATATATCTCCCATATATATCTCTCATCCGATGTGGTCTTTTAAGGCTGTAGAAGCCACAGTTTTGGTTCGATCTTTACAAAATTTGGCGTGAGGTTCTTCAGTTGGCGTCTTCATAAAAATCGGCTCAGATTTAGATATAGCCCCCATATAGACTGATCGGGCGATTTAGGGTCTTAGGTCCATAAATGCCACATTTATTTTCCGATTTTGCTGAAATTTGGGACAGTGAATTGTGTTAGGCCCTTTGACATCCTCCATTAATTTGGTCCAGATCGGTCCAGATTTGGATATAGACCGATCGGCCGATTTAGGGTCTAAGGCCCATAAAAGCCATATTTATTATCCGATTTTGCTGAAATTTGGGACAAAGAGTTGTCTTCGGCCCTTCGACGTCTTTCTTCAATTTGGCTCAGATCGGTTCAGATTTGGATATAGCTGCCCTATAGACCGATCCTCCGATTTAGGGTCGTAGGCTCATAAAAGCCACATTTATTACCCGATTTTTCTGAAATTTGGGGCAGTGAATTGTGTTAGACCCTTTGACATCCCTCATTAATTTGGTCCAGATCGGTCCAGATTTGGATATAGCTACCATATAGACCGATCCTCCGATTTTGGGTCTTAGGCCCATAAAAGCCACATTTATTATCCGATTTTGCTGAAATTTGGGACAAAGAGTTGTCTTCGGCCCTTCGACATCCTTCGTTAATTTGGCTCAGATCAGTTCTGATTTGGATATAGCTGCCATATAGACTGATCCTCCGATTTTGGGTCGTAGGCCCATAAAAGCCACATTTCTTATTTGATTTTTTTGAAATTTGGGACAGTGAATTGTGTTAGGCTCTTTGATATCCCTCATCAATTTGGTGCAGATCGGTCCAGTTTTGGAGAAAGCTGTCATATAGACCGATCTCTCGATTTAAGGATTTGGGCCCATAAAAGTCCCATTTATTGTCCGACGTCGCCGTAATTTGGGTCAGTGAGTTGTGTTAGGCCCTTCGACACCCTTCTTCAATTTTGCCCAGATCGGTGCAGATTTGTATATAGCTGTCATATAGACCGATCTCTCGATTTATGGTTTTGACCCTTGAAAGGCGCATTTATAATCCGATTTAGCTGAAATTTGACACAGTGACTTATGTAAGGCTTTTCGACATCCCTGTCGTTTATGGTTTAGATCGGTCTATATTTGTAAAGGGTGATTTTTTTGAGGTTAGGATTTTCATGCATTAGCATTTGACAGATCATGTGGGATTTCAGACATGGTGTCAAAGAGAAAGATGCTCAGTATGCTTTGACATTTCATCATGAATAGACTTACTAACGAGCAACGCTTGCAAATCATTGAATTTTATTACCAAAATCAGTGTTCGGTTCGAAATGTGTTCAAATTTTGACAAATTTTGTTCAGCGATGAGGCTCATTTCTGGTTGAATGGCTACGTAAATAAGCAAAATTGCCGCATTTGGAGTGAAGAGCAACCAGAAGCCGTTCAAGAACTGCCCATGCATCCCGAAAAATGCACTGTTTGGTGTGGTTTGTACGCTGGTGGAATCATTGGACCGTATTTTTTCAAAGATGCTGTTGGACGCAACGTTACGGTGAATGAACACATTTCGAACCGAACACTGATTTTGGTAATAAAATTCAATGATTTGCAAGCGTTGCTCGTTAGTAAGTCTACTCATGATGAAATGTCAAAGCATACTGAGCATCTTTCTCTTTGACACCATGTCTGAAATCCCACGTGATCTGTCAAATACTAATGCATGAAAATCCTAACCTCAAAAAAATCACCCTTTATATGGCTACCACAAAGACAAATAATTTGTTCCACATAATTGAACAATGACTTGTACTTATTAGACCTCTCAATATCCGTGTCGAATTTAGTCCAAATCGGAGGATATTTCGATAATGATGCTATGTGGTATAAAATATGCATTTTTACCAGAGTTATGACAAAAGGTGGTTTACACATATACCCCAGGTGGTGGGTATCCAAAGTTCCCAGCCCGGCGGAACTTTACGCCGTTTTTTTTTGTACAGAACTAAAAATCGATTATATTTGAGTATGTAAGTAAACTAGGCTTAATTTATTGCTATTCGAGTTTTACGCTTAAAGAGTTAAAAATGTCGAAATTTTATTTTCCTTTAGCATGAGATGGCGATATTTAAGCCATGCCAAAGTGGACATGAAAACAGCCAGTAAAAAAATTGTTGTGCGCTTTAGATGCGAAAAGAAAGCCCCAAAAATCATAGTCGGGAATTCAGCGCTACTCATAAAACTCCTGAATTTTCGATTTTTATGCCCCTAAGTTGGTCTGGTATCCTATCTGCGCCTGTGCGAAGGATTTTGTAAACAGACCTGTTCAATTATAGAACCGCATATTTTCATCAAATTGTAAAGTGCCATCCCACCAAACTGTAAATCCAACGCAGTTCAACTTTCGGCCTCATAAACTTTTCCGCTCAGGAACTTCTAAAATATGAGAATTGGGTTCGATTTTCATTTTTCGGACATTACAGTTGCAATCCGATTTAGTTTTGTACGGGCATATGACGTTATTTTCGGACCTGCAATATGGCTCACATATACAAATCTTTCTATATGGCATGTTAACAACTTTTTGGGGATCTAAGTCAAATACCCATCCTGCAAGGGCCACACTTTATTCACATTTACTGTACCGAAGGTCTTAGTTTTCGTACTAGCTAAAATGAATTTCTCATTTTTCAAATATTTGTTTAATTTTATGCTCAGTGCAATAACCGCATCGCCTGCACTTTCATTTTTCTTTCCTGTGTGAAAAAAAATCTTTGAACTTACATCGATATTTGGATATCCATATGAACTTTGGTAGAACACCAAAGTGGTGTAAATGATGATGACGCCCAAAGTCATTGCTTGCAATTGTCGCTTATAACGTTGTGGCAATGACAATAAAATTGAGCTCATGCTTTAATCAACATCATTGGTTATGGAATTCTTATCGTCGTTTTGTTCTCGAAGTGTTCTTGAAGATTTTCGTGTAATCCGTGTGAATTTAAAAAGAATTAATTCGTAAAATATTGCAACACTACACTGCATTCAACGAACAACTTATTGTTCTCAATCGTTGACTTTGTTCTCACCGCAAAATGAAATGATTTTTGCATTAATTAAAAGAAAATTTTCTTGGAATTGCACTTTTTATGCGAAGAGTTCCTTTGCTTTGTTTTGCTCAAATCTTCTTCTAGCAATTATTTATTTTTTTTTTTTTGTAAGGCTCTTTTTTGATCTTCATTAAATAATTTCTTTATTTCATATTTTGTTTGTTTATATTGTGTTTTTCCATGCTTTAGTATCGGAATGAGTCGATGTTTATTTGCTTGGCATGCGATCACTTGGCGGTCGTAATTCAATTCTTATTTTCTTTGTAAAAATGCCGCAAACGCGTTTTAGATTTCAAAACAAAAAAACTAAAGACGATTGTGCAAAAGAAAACTTGCAAACATACGCGCTGCGGTTCTACGTTGGTCAAAAGTCGAATTGCGACTGATCGCTGAGTGGCGCTCAGAGTTTGATTATGGTTCGCCAGTTGAACACAGGCCCAGCTAAAGGTAAGTGAAAAAAAAGAGTCCAAAAGATATCAAACAAAGCCATAGATAAACCTCTCAGATACAAGTATCCAATGGATGCAGATAAAAGTATGCTCATTGGAAATTCCAACAAGTGTTTGAAATTTCCTCGCTCTCTCTCTCTCTCTCTCTCTTTTCTTTGGGGGGTAGATAAGTCTTCTTGTGCTCTACCAAGCTGCTTGGGCAACAGCAGTTTTCCAATTGGTTCACATCCAGTGTGTGTTTTGTTTACATTGAGAAAACAATAACTGAAAGTATCTCAGAGATACTGGAGTGCTCCCTGCAGTTTAATGGAAGGAAGTTTTAATGTTCTCCCTATCTACTCTCTCACTCTCAATGTATCTTTTTTTTTTGTTTTATGCGAATTTGTTTTTGTTTAATACTCCCAAGCATGTGTTGCATTCAAAATTACTTCAATGCCTGTAGCCGTTTTTTTTTTTGGCATTTATTTGTATCGTCTTTTACACTTTTTTTTTTTTTTGATTATTTTGTTTACGCTTTGAATGGCGGTATGCCGCATAAGATTTATTGTTTTCTTACACTACGTGTCGTATTGTTGACAAAATTTAATATTTAACAAAATCTTTTTTGGAACATATATCACCAGTTTGTGTTTGGGCTCTTTTTTTGAAGAGGGGGACCTTAAAGCCAGACTCGAGACCAGAAGAAATAATATTCAATATTAAGGGATTGAGTTATGTTCTCTAAACTATTCTAATACCCACTACCGAAGGAGGCATTCCGTTTGCAACACAGCAAAATATCAATTTCCGACATGGAAAGGTATATATATTCTTGAGCATCGTAAAAATCTCAGACGATCTAGCCATGTCCGTCCGTCTGTCCGTCTGACCATCTGTCTGCTGAAATCACGCTACAGTCTTTAAAAATAGAGATATTGAGCTGAAACTTTGCACAGATTCTTTTTTTGTCCATACGCAGGTTAAGTTCGAAGATAGGCTATATCGGACTATATCTTGATATAGCCCTCATATAGGCCGATCCACCGATTTTGGGTCTTAGGCCCATAAAAGCCACATTTACTATCCGATTTTGTTGAAATTTATGACAATGAGTTGTGTAAGGCCACTTGACATTATTCTTCATTTTGGCCCCAATCGGTGAAGATTTGGATATAGCTGCCATATAGAGCGATCTCTCGATTCAAGGTCTTGGGCCCATAACAGGCGTATTTATAGTCGGATGTCGCCGAAATTTGGAACAGTGAGTTGTGTTAGTCCCTTCGATATCTTGTTTCAATTTGGCCCAGATCGTTTCAGATTTGCATATAGCTGTCATATGGACCGATCTCGCCATATAAGGTATTGGGCCCATAAAAGGCGTATTTATAGTCCGATGTCGCCGGAACTTGGAACAGTGAGTTGTGTTAGTCCCTTCGATATTTGTTTTCAATTTGGTCTAGATGGGTCTAGATTTGCATATAGCTGCCATATAGACCGATATCTCGATTTAAGGTCTTATGCCTACAAAATCCGCATTTATTTTCCAATTTCGCAGAAATGTGGGACAGTGAGTCGTGTTAGGCCCTTCAACATTCTTCATCACTATGTCTCAAATCGGTTCAGACTTGGATATAGCTGCCATATGGACCGATCTCTCGATTTATGGACTTGGACCCATAAAAGGCGCATTTATTGTACGATTTCGCCGAAATTTGTGACAGTGAGTTGTGTTAGGCCTCTCAATATTCTTCTTCAATTTGGCTCAGATTGGTCCAGATTTGGATATAGTTGTCATATAGAACGATCTTTCGATATAAGGATTTGGCCCATAAAATGCGCATTTATTGTCCGATTTCTCTGAATTTTGAAACAGTGAGTTGTGTTAGGACCTTCGACATCCTTTCTCAAATTGGCCCAGATCGGTCCAGATTTGGATACAGCTGCCATATAGACAGATTTCTCGATTTAAGGTCTTGGGGCCATAAAAGGCTCATTTCTTGTCCGATTTCGCCGAAATTTGGGACAGTGAGTTGCGTTGGGCCCTTCGACATCCCTCTTGAATTTGGGCATAATTTTATTCTACATATCAAACTTCTGTCAAACCAGCAAAAATTAAAGCCTATAGAAAACGAACAGTGATGTTCGAGCGAACGATTTACACAAAAGCTATATCAGGTTATACACTGATTTGGACCATATTGGGTACAGTAGTTGGAAGTCACAACAGAACGCCGCAGCCAAATCGGACGAAATTTGCAGCTTCCAGGGGCTCAGGAAGTCAAATCGGTAGAACGGTTTATATGGGATCTATATTAGGTTATAGACCGATTTCAACCATATTTGGCACCATTGTTGGAAGTCATAACAGAACACTACATGCTCACTTTCAGTAAAATCGAAAAAAATCGCGGCTTTCAGGGGCTCAAAAAGTCAAATCGGGAGATTGGTTTCTATGGGAACTATACCAAGTTATAGGCTGGTTTGGAGCGTGCTTAGCACAGTTGTTGGAAGTCATAGCAGAACATCATTTGCAAAGTTTCAACCAAATCGGACAAAAATTACGGCTTCAAGGGGCTCAAGGTATCAAATCGGGTGATCGGTATGTATGGTAGCTATATCAGGTTATAGGCCGATTAAAACCATACTTGGCACAATTGGGAAAAGTCGTAACAGAATACTGCACGCAAAATTTCAGCCAAATGTGACAAAAATTGCGGCTTCCAAGGGCTCAAGAAATCAAATCAGGGGATCGGTTTGTATGGGAACTATACCAGGTTATAGACCGGTTTGAACCGTACTTAGAACAGTTGTTGGAAGTCATATTAGAACATCATTTGCAAAATTTCTGCCAAATCGGACAAATATTGCGGCTTCCAGGAGCTCAAGGTGTCAAATCTAAAGATCGGTTTATATGGGAACTATGTCTAAGTCTGAACTGATATGGCCCAGTTGCTATCCCCAACGATCTACATCAATATTAAATACCTTTCGCAAAATTTCAAGCGCTTAGCTTTATGCGTTCGCCCGCTATCATAATTTCCACAGACGGATGGACAGACATCGCTAAATAGACTCAGAACGTCGAGACGATCAAGAATATTTATACTTTAAGGGGTCTTAGACGAATATTTCGGGGTGTTGCAAACGGAATGACTATATTAATATACCCCTATCCTATGTTGGTGGGTATACAAAGTTAAAGTATCCTCGAAAAAGACATTTTTAAGTTAGGACTTCGGTACTTCTTACAAAATTCTTGATTGTTCTTCATACCACTCCCCTAAGTTGGTTCATGTATGGTATTGTATTGCCACCTTAGTACCTGTGTCGTTAAGCCGCGAAAACCAGGCAATGGCATAGCCTCGTCCACTCCTGATCCAGATTACCCCATAGGATTTGCGTCGACAAAATCCTTAATTGTTTTTCATACCACTCCCCGAAGTTGGTGTGTGTATGGTATTGTATGGCAATGACATAGCCTCGTCTACTCCTTATCCAGATCTTCCCGTAAGATTTCCGCCGACCTCCCGGCTGTTTCGCATTCGTAGCCCACTCCCTTAACTCGGACTGCATCGACCCGAAAGGCTTCGGGTTAACCAAGTTTTTTGACGGCGGTCCTCTGGCTTTCACTGTCAAATCGTCTGCCCTTTCATTCCCCCTTCCTCCGTTATGGCCCGGCACCCAAACGATGCGGATCATGTCATCCTCAGAAAAGGCGTTAATCTCCTTCCTACACTGCAAGACTATTTGTGACCTTATCGTCCTGGTTGTTATTGCCCCTATGGCCCGTGTACTGGCAGAAAGGATGTTCACACTCGACGTCCTCGCGTAAGCACCACACGACCTCCCGCATCCCGTGATCGCCCGGCCGTATTAAGGCCATGCAGTCTAAAACAGGTTCCTGGGTTCTCAATATGGAAACCCAGGCCCACTCTGTCCTCTAGCTTTGATCCATCCGTATAACATGATCTTCCAGATGGCAATGCTTGGGTTCCGTCAGCCCTAGATTGTCCTCGCGTGACCTAACCGTCCAGGTTGTTATTGCTCTTATGGCAATTTTACTGTACGTAAAGATTTTCACACTCGACGTCCTTGCGATTGTACCCTACCACCTCGCGCATCCCGTGATCGCCCGGAACTCCACCTGCAGGGCCGTATTATGGCCAGGCATTCTCAAACAGGTCTCAGTTCCTGGGTTCTCAACATAAACCCCCAGGCCCACTCGGTCCTCTAGCTTTGATCCATCCGTATAACATGATCTTCTAGATGGCAATGCTTAGGTTCCGTCAATCCAAGTTTGTGCCATCTGGTAGCAGTGCCTCGCACTCGACCTCAAGTTTCGTCTCAGGTATTCGATCGGAAACCTCTTCCCCTTCTTCCAGGTTTCCTAACGCCGCTTCAATAATTCCACGATGGCATGAGCAGCTTCCATCCTCAATCCATTCTCCCATCGCCATCCTCATCCATTCTCCCATCCCATTAAGTCTCATAGCCGCAGTGGCTGCCTCACACTAAATCTGTACGTCAATAGGTCGGATATCTAGAATACTCTCCAGTGCCCTAGTGGGCATGGTCCTCATCGCCCCCGCCTATACCAAGATAACATGTTCTCGGAACCTGTTGTATGGTCCTTATGTTGTATTGGTTTGCCCAAAAAGTAATTGCGGATTTTTTAAAAGAAAGTAAATGCATTTTTAATAAAACTTAGAATGAACTTTAATCAAATATACTTTTTTACACTTTTTTTCTAAAGCAAGCTAAAAGTAACAGCTGATAACTGAAGAAAGAATGCAATTACAGAGTCACAAGCTGTGAAAAAATTTGTCAACTCCGACAATATGAAAAATCCGCAATTACTTTTTGGGCAACCCAATACTTTTTCTCTATAGCAGTTCACCAAACTATTGTACAAAGACGTAAGTAAGTATAGGTCTAATCGCGCTCCTTTCACGCCAGTGGAGTATCCTCGGGTTCAGGCCCTCAACATAATGCCCAACATCTGTAAGATTTCTCAGTATGCTCTTGAATGTGACAATTCCAATTAAGTTTCCTATACAAGATCACTGCTAACTATTTGACCTTGTCAGATATCGAAATCATTTTATTGAGGAAACGTGGTGCGTCAAATTGGCCCATCTTCGTCTTCCTTGTGAAAAGGCGGATTTCAGTATTCTCTGGATTAACATTGAGACCCCTTGGTCTAGGCCAGTCGTATGTCATCTCCAAGACTCTTTCGAGCCTTCTGCATAGCTGGTTCATATCCTTACAAATACAAATTTTGCCCATGAACATTCCACTAAGGAACAGGGGCAAACTTTTTACATATCAATGAGTGCAGTCCGATTCAAGTTTAAGCTCAATGATAAGGGGCCTCCTTTTTATAGCCGCGTACGAACGGTGTGCCGCAGTGCGACACCTCTTTGGAGAGAAGTTTTACATGGCATAGTACCTCACAAATAATGCCAGCATTAGGAGGGGAAAACCACCGCTGAACATTTTTTCTGATGGTCTCGCCTGGATTCGAACCCAGGCGTTCAGCGTCATAGGCGAACATACTAACCTCTGCGCTACGGTGGCCACCCGTTCATATCCATACCCCATAGAAGTATTATAACATCGTCTGCGTAGCAGAAGGGTTAAAATCCCTCCTCAGTCAGCATCCGTTATGGTGATCACCCATAGGAGTGGCGATAAAAGGCCCCCCTGTGGCATGCCTTGTGCCACTTTCTCCCTTATATTTATGTCATGGGACCCACAATTTATCCATCGGTTTCTTTGCATATGGGTTATCCAGTCTCTCAGGACCCGGCCCACCCGGTACTGGTCCATGATTGTTAAGTTCGACTTTTTTTGTGTTATTTGTTTTATTCACTTTAAATATCATCACCTATGGATTTTAGATATTTCTGTGTAATCGATTTATTCCAAGAAGTTTTCACATTTCAATATGACATTAGAATTCCTCAACATTCTGCCAAGTTCAGAGAAATTCAAATAAATGTTAGCCAAACACCACCGACATAAGTCCTTAATCGCACTTTTCGTGGGCATGTACTACAAAGACGACATTACCCATTATACCGTCCTCTGCAAATATGAGATGGCTTAACCGAGCAGAGCAGCCATTTGACAAAGAAATGGTCCAAAACAAGCAAAACGGATTTACATGCCAACGAGCAAACACTTAGGCATTAGCCAACTCAAATATTCGATAGTGTTCTTAGCGCGCTACAACGCATTGGAAGATTTGTGCCCTGTGTCCGTGTCCGTGTGTGCGAGTGTATGCAGTGCGCGTGTGTCTGAGAATTGATGCAACGCGCCTACAGAAGAAATGCTGACAACGCAAAATGGGTTGGGGAAAATGTTGATGTTGGCATTGAACCAAGAAAAGTCGAAAAGTCGGCTAGCAGCTAAACTAATATTGTGGAAGTTTTGCATGAATATGGACATTATTGAAGCAATTTAAACCAAACTGTTTGACTTCCTCAACGGATGTGTAGTAGTTTGGGCAGACCCCCATCTGACTATCAAATGACAATCAGCTGATCAAATGAAGAAGACTAGCGGATGATAATATGTAGACCAGTTGGTGATCAGCTGTTAATCAGCAGGTGATAAGGGGTGGTCAGCTGGCTATCAGCTGTTGGTCAGCTGGTGGTCATCTGGTAATCAGCTGTTGGTCATCTGGTAATCATTTGAGTACCACCACTTGGCGACTATAATCAGCTGATCACAGCTGATTATCTTCTGGTGATGAGCTGATTATCACCAGTGTCTTTGACCATGTTGGTCAAATTGGATTTTCTTTTAGTAAATGTTTTAAATAAAAAGAAAAGATTTTATTGAAAATTTCGACAACATTTAAAATGAGTCACCATTCAACAACCTGATTTTCTGTATCATCAACTTTGTTATCGCAGCTTTAGTACTGATCAACCAAATTGGCAATTCTCACCCACTGTGCAGTGTCATCCACGTACTTTGTTGTACCTTTTGCCGCACGTACAACACACCGCTTTTGTGTAGGTCGACAAATGCGTAGTTGACAAACATTTACGTTTGTTTTTTTATTGTTGGCGTTATGCTTGGTTAGATATCTTGTTTGTCGTTGGCAACCTAGGGAACCTAAGGAACGAGTGCTAAAGGTAGACGACTTTTGCCGCCGCTCATCAAATGGAACATGCTCAGTGCATATGGACACAATACATACCAATTTTTTGTGATATAAGGCCAGACACAGACGGCTGACTCTACAAATAAGAACTTATCACATTTAGAGGTTGAAACAATCATTCCTGTTACAATGCAATAAGAGAAACACTGAAAGTGATCTTGATTTCAAGAAGGTTCAAGATAATAGCTAAAAGCTTAGCCCAGGTCAAAAATGTGTAGTTTCAGGTGGAAATAATTCCAAATATTTATCATTAAATATCTTCCAAAAGAGAGACATATGGAGAGTCGAATTGAATTTTTTACAGATAAAAGAAATTAAGGAAAAAGGCATTAAGTTCGGCCGTGCCGAATTTTTGGATACATTTCGTTAAAAATCGTCGAAAGATGCATGATTTTGAACCTTTAGCAGCTATATTGAAATTGGGTCCGATCTGGACCAAACTCGCCACAATTCACTGTACAAATTTTCTAGAAAATCTGTTAATAAAAGAGTCTTAAAGGATACAAGACCATAAATCGGGACATCGGTATATATAAACGGTGATTTTTTTGAGGTTAGGATTTTCATGCATTAGTATTTGACAGATCACGTGGGATTTCAGACATGGTGTCAAAGAGAAAGATGCTCAGTATGCTTTGACATTTCATCATGAGTAGACTTACTAACGAGCAACGCTTGCAAATCATTGAATTTTATTACCAAAATCAGTGTTCGGTTCGAAATGTGTTCATTCACCGTAACGTTGCGTCCAACAGCATCTTTGAAAAAATACGGTCCAATGATTCCACCAGCGTACAAACCACACCAAACAGTGCATTTTTCGGGATGCATGGGCAGTTCTTGAACGGCTTCTGGTTGCTCTTCACTCCAAATGCGGCAATTTTGCTTATTTACGTAGCCATTCAACCAGAAATGAGCCTCATCGCTGAACAAAATTTGTCAAAATTTGAACACATTTCGAACCGAACACTGATTTTGGTAATAAAATTCAATGATTTGCAAGCGTTGCTCGTTAGTAAGTCTATTCATGATGAAATGTCAAAGCATACTGAGCATCTTTCTCTTTGACACCATGTCTGAAATCCCACGTGATCTGTCAAATACTAATGCATGAAAATCCTAACCTCAAAAAAATCACCCTTTACAACAACTCGTATAGTGCGATCTCTGAGAAAGCTCGATATAAATCGAAAGAAGTTATTACCAACACCAAAAGCGTCAAGCTTTGATAAAAGTGCACCGTGCCAGACCCTATCAAATGCCTTGGAGATATCCAGAGCCACGACCTTACTCTCACCAATCGTTCCGACAAAAATACCATTAGGTCTCCCGTAGAGCGATTTCTGCGGAACCCATGCTGTCTATCGCCAAGAACGCCATTGGCTTCTAGGTATCTCACAAGATGGTAGTTAACCATACTCTCTATAACCTTGGAGAGCGCGGAGGATATCGCAATTGGCCGGTAATTCACAGGGTTGTTCGCCCCACCTTTCTTGGGGATGGGCTGAACGTTCGGAATCTTCCAAAGCGCTGGGAAAACACCCGCACGGTAAGCAAGGTTGAAAAGATTGCGTAGTGGAAGAGCAAGCGTCGAAGAACACTTACAAAGGCCATGTGTTGATATACCGTCTGGGCCCGGAGATTTATTAATGTCGAGATCCGCAAGGACCTTTTCAAATCCACGTGTTCTCAATCACGGGGAGTGGTTGATTGCTAAAAGGCAAGGAAGAATTTCCTACAAACATTTCAGCCAGTAGATTAGCCTTATCAACCGGGTCAGTGAATACCTTATCATCCTTAACAAGAGTTGGGATTGACGTAGGGTTGCCCTTTTTACAAATGACCAAAAGCTCCTGCTTCCTCTCGGAGAAGCAATAACTTTGGCACGAAGACGCTGTTCGTAAAGAAACTTTTCTTGTCTAAGTTCTCTGGCACATGAAGTTCTTGCCTTTTTGCGCAGCATTTTCGTTCAGACGCCTTTGGCATTTTTGTTCAGACGTCAAGTCCTAAATGCATGCTCTTTTGATCTGAGCATCTCTGCATTCCCGGTTAAACCAAATTTTATCTTTTTTGACTTCTTAAGCTGCTGGAAGCCGCAGTTTTCATCCGATTTGGCTGAAATTTTGCACATAGCAATCTGTTATGACCTCCAACAACTGTGTCGAGTACGGTCTAAATCGGTCTTTACCCCGGTATGGCCCCCATAGAAACCGATGTCCCGATTTGACTTCTTCAGTCCCTGGAAGCCTCAATTTTCGTATGATTTGGCTGAAATTTTGCACATATATATCCCGATTTCAGGAATTTCACCCATAATTAGCGTATTTATTCACTGATGTGGCTGAAATTAGGTAGAGTGAGGTATTTTTAACCCCTATTTCCACCCCGAATGTGGTGCAGTTCGTATCATATTTGGATATATCTATTATATAAAAATGAAATTGTTGCGCTTTGTTTGTTAGTTTGGTTGTTTGTCTGTTCCGTATTGACTCAAGAACGGCTGAACCGGTTTTCATGAAATTTTCACAGATGGTAGAGTTTGAGTTTTGCCCCCGGTGAAAATTACTTAATTTTTTTGATATTCGGGGGTGGAACCGTTTAAAGCTCATTTTTGCATGTCACCTTATGATTTCCCAAAAACATGAAATAAGTATACAATTTTGAGGTTAAATAACCTGGGGGGACGCCCCAACCCAAAACCCACCCGAACGGGCATGTCTACCGATTGGGAAAATATGGGTATCAAATGAATGGTATTTAAGAGCAGAGTACGAACTTGGCATAAAAATATTACAGGGTCGTCCTCAAAAACTCCACATAGCATGACACTTTTTTATACCCACCACCGTAGGATAGGGGGTATATTAATTTAGTCATTCCGTTTGCAACACATCGAAATATCAATTTCCGACTCTACAAAGTATATATACTTCGAATCGTCGTACAATTCTAAGACGATTTAACGTTGTCCGTCTGTCTGTCCGTTGTAATCACTCTACAGCCTTCACAACTTGAGATATTGAGCTGAAACTTGGCACAGATACGTCTTCTTTGATGCTCGCTGGTTAAGTTCTTGAACGGGCCAAATCGGATCATATTTGGATATAGCTGCTGTATAGACCGATCTGTCGATAAAATCATCCGATTTTGCTAAAATTTGAAACAGTGAGTAGTTTTAGGCCAATTAACATCGGACCCAAATATGGTCCATATCGGATTATATGTATCTCTATTTATTACCCGATTTCGCAGAAATTCGAAACAGAGGGTTATTTAAAGACTCCTGACATCTGACCTATATATGGATTAAATCGGACTATATTTAGGTATAGCTGCCATATAGACCGATCTCCAGATAATGGGTCTAAAGCCAATAAAAGCTTTATTTTTTAACCGATTTCGCTGAAATTTGAAACATTGCGTAGTTTTAGACCTCCTAACATGGGACCTAAATATGGTTTAGATCGGACTATATTCAGATATAGCAGCTAGATTGATCTGCCGATAATAGGTCTGAAGCCCATAAAATCTCTATTACCCGATTTCGCTGAAATTTTAAACAGTGGGTAGTTTAAAATTTCCCTTCATCCGTCCCAAATATGGCCTCCCGACATCTGACCCAAATATGGTTCATATCGGATTATATTTATATATAGCTGCCACATATACCAATCTGCCCATAAAGGGTCTAAGGCCCATAAAAGCTCTATTTATTACCCGATTTCGCAGAAATTTTAAACAGAAGGTTATTTAAAGCCTCCTGACATCTGACCTGCATATGGATCAAATCGGACTATATTTAGATATAGCTGCTATACAACCTATCTTCCGATAAAGGGTCTGAAGGGAATAAAAGTTAAATTTTTTATCCGATTTCGCTGAAAGTAAGAAACAGTAAGTAGTTTTAGGCCACCTGCCATCCGACCCTAATATGGTAAAGATCGGACTGTATTTAGATATAGCTGTCGTATAAACCGATGTGGCGATTAAGGGTCTGAAGCTTATAAAATCATTATTTATTACCCAATTTTGTTAAAGTTTGAAAGTTATTCAATTTTCAGCGGCTTGTGACGAAAGGGGATTTACATAGATACCCGAGATGGTGGGTATCCAAGGTACGGCCCGGCCGAACTTACTGCCTTTTTACTTTTTTTTAAGTTTGAGGGACCACCGCCCTGTCTGAGGGGCCACCGCCCTAAAAATTTGTCAACGCCGACTATATGAAAAATCCGCAATTACTTTTTGGGCAACCCAATAAATACGAATATGGTATTAACAATTGGGTTCAAGTACCTAGAAGGTCGCCCCAGGCCCACAATCGCCACAGAACCACAATCGCCCCAGGCCCACAATCGCTCCAGGCCCACAATCCCCCTAGGCCCACAATCGCCACAGAACAACAATCGCCCCAGGCCCACAATCGCCCCAGGCCCACAATCGCCACAGAACCACAACCGCCCAGAAGTAGCTCCCAAAATAAAAAGTGTAGTGATCGGGACAATACAAGACTTATGAAAAATAATTTTGGAATAGATTATGAATATGATATTCAAAATTGGGTCCAGGTACCTAGTGAGAAGTCCAAAGCTCTAAACCACCCCAAAAATCATAGTGAACAGATAGGGACAATATGGGACTCAATTGAAAGGTTTTCGGGAGTAGAATGCGAATGGTGTGAAAAATTGGATGCATGTAATTAGGGCGTCAACCCAAAAGTACCGCCCAAAATATAAAGTCGACCGATCGGGACAATAGAGGACCCCAATGGTATTCGAGAGGAGAGTATGAATATAATATTAAAAATTGGATCCAAGTATTTAGGGGGCGTCGCCAACCCAAAACCCACCAAAATCAAAAGTGGACCCATCAGGACCATATGGGACTCCAATGAAAGGTATTTGAGTGTATAGTACGAATATCATTATCGAATACTAAAAATTGTGTGTAATTATCAAGGAGGCCGCCCCCAAAACCATCCCAAGAGGGCATATTAGACCATTGTGACAATATGAGACTCAAATAAAAGGTTTTCGGGAGTAGAATAAGAATATGATATTAAAAGTGAGTTTCAAGGGATAACGGGTTTCCTACCCCTCAAAACACTTCCTAAATATTTGTCAATCATGGCTAAATGGGGTTCAATAGGAAGGAATTTGGTAGTAGATAAACAAATTTTACTGGGGAGATACATTAAGTAAGAAAATTATTATTCACGTGGTGCTAATGAAGGCATGGTATAGCGGGCCGCTGGCGGGCCAATATATATAAAGGGTGATTTTTTTGAGGTTAGGATTTTCATGCATTAGTATTTGACAGATCACGTGGGATTTCAGACATGGTGTCAAAGAGAAAGATGCTCAGTATGCTTTGACATTTCATCATGAATAGACTTACTAACGAGCAACGCTTGCAAATCATTGAATTTTATTACCAAAATCAGTGTTCGGTTCGAAATGTGTTCAAATTTTGACAAATTTTGTTCAGCGATGAGGCTCATTTCTGGTTGAATGGCTACGTAAATAAGCAAAATTGCCGCATTTGGAGTGAAGAGCAACCAGAAGCCGTTCAAGAACTGCCCATGCATCCCGAAAAATGCACTGTTTGGTGTGGTTTGTACGCTGGTGGAATCATTGGACCGTATTTTTTCAAAGATGCTGTTGGACGCAACGTTACGGTGAATGAACACATTTCGAACCGAACACTGATTTTGGTAATAAAATTCAATGATTTGCAAGCGTTGCTCGTTAGTAAGTCTATTCATGATGAAATGTCAAAGCATACTGAGCATCTTTCTCTTTGACACCATGTCTGAAATCCCACGTGATCTGTCAAATGCTAATGCATGAAAATCCTAACCTCACAAAAATCACCCTTTACTTTAGGGGGTCTCATCATTATTTCGAGGAGTTACAAACGGAATGACTAGATTAGTAAACACACATCCTATGGTGGTGGGTATAAAATGGGTGGCGCAGAAGTTAGCATGTCCGCCTTTGACGCTGAACGCCTGGGTTCGAATCCTGGCGAGACCATCAGAAAAAAATTTTCAGTGGTGGTTTTCCCCTCCTGATGCTGGCGACATTTGTGAGGTACTATGCCATGTAAAACTACTCTCACTCGGACTCGGCTATAAAAAGGAGGCTCCTTATCATTGAGCTTAAACTTGAATCGGACTGCCCTCATTGATATGTGAGAAATTTGCCCCTGTTCCTTAGTGGAATGTTCATGGGCAAAATTTGCAATTTTTACTACTTCCGGTGACAGACCTATGATGTCGATGTCGTCGGCATAGGCGAGTAGCATGTTTTCTCTTGTGATTGGTGTGCCACATCGCCATATCGATTCACCTCTGCATCTCGTATAATCTTCTCCAGCAGGATATTAATGAGATCACACGATAGGCTTTCTCCTTGTCTGAAACCTAGTTTGTTAGTAAATGGGTCGGAGATATTCTTTCCTATTCTTACTGAGGAACGCGTATCAGCAAGTGTCATCATGCAGATTGCCTGCATTGTTCTGCTACGACTTCCAACAACTGTGCCGACTAAGGTGGAAATCAGTCTATAACCTGATAGGGCGCCCATATAAACCGATATCTCGATTTCACATCTGGATCCCTTTGGTGCCACCATTTTTGGACCGATTTGGCTCAAATTTAGATTGTGGTGTTCTATTTTGACTTCCCACAACTGTGCCAAGTAGGGTTCAAATTGGTCTTTAACCTGTTATAGCTCCCATATAAACCGTTCTCTCGATTTCACTTCTGGATCCCCTGGAAGCCACAATTTTTGTCCGATATGGCAAAAATTTAGTCTGTTAAGACTTCTAACAACTGTGTCAAGTACGGTTGAAATCGGTCTATAATCTGACTTATCTCATATATATAGAAATCAATTTGTGTTTGTTTGTTCCGTATAGACGCAAAAACGGTTGAAACATAGGCTATATAGTTTTTTGATATCGAGAGGGGGACGGACCCTCCCCCTTACTACCCAAAAATGAAAGTGTACCGATCTGGACAATATGTGATTCAAATGAACGGTATTTAAGAGTAGAGTACGAATTTCATAATAAAAGTTGGGTCCAAGTACATAGGGAGCCGCCCCAAAACCCCCAGAAATATTTTTATTTGACGATCATGACAATATGGGACTCAAATGAAAGGTATTCGGGAGTAGATTACGAATATGGTCAGGAAGTAGGAATAGGCTTCATAATTTATTGATAACGGAAGGGGGCGAACCTTCCACCGTTATCCCAAAAATACCACCCAAAATCAAAAGTGGATCGATAAGGGCAATATGGGTATCAAATGAAAAGTATACGAATCTGGTATATAAATTCATGTCGAAGTATAGGGTGTCACCCCACCTCTACAAAAACGCCCAAAACGGGCACATTAGCCAATCACGAATATATGGGACTCGTTTTGTTTGTTCCGTATAGACTGAAAAACGGTAAAACCGATTTTCTCGAAATTTTCGCATATTGTGTAGGTTGGTCTGGAAGGAGACATAGGCTATATAATTTTTCGGTATCGGAAGTGGGACGGACCCTCCCCCTTATGCTAAAAACACAACAAAAAATCAAAAGTGGTTCGATTGGGACAATATAGGTATCAAATGAATGGCATCGGAACGGGGACGGACCCTCCCCCTTATGCTAAAAACACAACACAAAATCAAAAGTAGTAGAATACGGATAGAGTATTTTTCGTCATCGGAGGGGGGACGGACCCTCCCCCTTATGCTAAAAACACAACACAAAATCAAAAGTTGTCCGATTGGGACAATATAGGTATCAAATGAAAGGTATTGGAGAATAGAATACGGATAGAGTATTAAAATTTGAGTCGAAGTACCCATCGGGCCGCCCCAACCCCCAAATACCCAGCGGTCCCCCTCCCCCAAAACTCCTCGAAACAGATATATCCGAAGTTCATGTCAATATGGAACTCAAATGATAAGTATTAGGCAGTAGATTACAAATATGGCATAAAACATTAGGTCCAAGTAATGGGAGGTCGTCCACCCCCCAATACCCCCAAATGGGCATATTAGCCGAGCATGGCCATATGGGACTCAAATGAAAGGTATTAGGGAGTAGATTACGAATATGACATTAAAATTTGCGTTCAAGTCTAGGTGGCACTTTTCCTCCTAAAGATACGTCAAATGGGTTATTTGACCCATTATGACAATATGGGACTCAAATGAAATGTTGAGTTGAGAGTAGAAAACGAAATTGATATCTTATTTTGGCGCCAAGTGTTTTGGGGTACGACCTGAAGCACACCCTAAACTAAACTTCATTTCCGTTGGGAATAAAGAACGAATTCGATATGAATTTTCAGTGCAAAGTGTCGATGGCCGCCCCAGCCTCAAAACACCCTCTAAACGGTTCATATTTACCGGCCATGGCAATATGGGGCTCAAATTAAAGGGATTTAGAAGTGCAGCACGAATTTGATATCCATATATGAGTCGCAATGTCTGAGGTGCCATCCCTCTCCTAATGAGAACGTTACCCTAAGGAAGAACATTACCACCAGGAACCGAGAAGGGGCAAATTCTCACATATCAATGAGTGCTTTTCGATTCAAGTTTTAACTTAATGATAAGGGCCCTTTTTTTATAGCCGAGTCCGAACGGCGTCCCGCAGTGCGATACCTCTTTGGGGAAAATTTTTTAAATTACCATGCATGGGATTGTATCTCGGAAATGTCGGCAACATTAAGAGGGGATAAACACCGCTTTGTCCGATGTTCTCAGCGTCATAGGCTACAATGGCACGAATTCAAAATCCGCATTCTGGGCGAAGTGTCCCTACCCTAAAAAGATATTAGAGAGGTAAACAAGTAAAAGCGTGCTAAGTTCGGCCGGGCCGAATCTTATATCCGCTCCACCATGGATCGCATTTGTCGAGTTCTTTTCCCGGCATCTCTTCTTAGGCAAAAAAGGATATAAGAAAAGAGTTGCTCTGCTATTTAAACGATATCAAGATATGGTCCGGTTCGGACCACAATAAAATTATATGTTGGAGACCTGTGTAAAATTTCAGCCAATTCGTATAAGAATTGCGCCCTTTGGGACTCACGAAGTAAAACAGAGAAAACGATTTATATGGATCTGTATCGGGCTATAGACCGATTCAGACCATAATAAACACGTTTGTTGATGGTCATGAGAGGATCCATCGTACAAAATTTCAGGCATATCGGATAATAATTGCGACCTCAAGGGGTCAAGAAGTCAAGATCCCAGATCGGTTTATATGGCAGCTTTAGCAGGTTATGAACCGATTTGAACCTTATATGACACAGTTGTTGAAAGTAAAAATAAAATACGTCATGCAAAATTTCAGCCAAATCGGATAGGAATTCCGCCCTCTAGAAGCTCAAGAAGTCAAATCCCCAGATCTGTTTATATGACAGCTATATCAGGTTAAGGACCGATTTCAACCATACTTGGCACAGTTGTTGGATATCATAACGAAATACTTCGTGCAAAAATTCATTCAAATCGGATAAAAATTGTGCCCTCTAGAGGCTCAAGAAGTCAAGACCCAAGATCGGTTTATATGGCAGCTATATCAGGTTATGGACCGATTTAAACCATACTTGGCACATTTGTTGGGTATCATAACAAAACACGTCGTGCGAAATTCCATTCCAATCGGATAAGAATTGCGCCCTCTAGAGGCTCAAGAAGTCAAGACCCGAGATCGGTTTATATGACAGCTATATCAGGTTATGAACCGACTTGAACCATACTTAGCACAGTTGTTGGATATCATAACAAAACACGTCGTGCAAAATTTCATTCCAATCGGATAAGAATTGCGCACTCTAGAGGCTCAAGAAGTCAAGATCCAAGATCGGTTTATATGGCAGCTATATCAAAACATGAACCGATTTGGCCCATTTACAATGCCAACCGACCTACACTAATAGGAAGTATTTGTGTAAAATTTCAAGCGGCTAGCTTTACTCCTTCGGAAGTTAGCGTGCTTTCGACAGACAGACGGACGGACATGGCTAGATCGACATAAAATGTCGCGACGATCATATACTTTATGGGGTCTCAGACGAATATTTCGAATAGTTACAAACAGAATGACGAAATTAGTATACCCCCCATCTTATGGTGGAGGGTATAAAAAGGCGCAGCGGAGCGGGCCAAGTTCGACAAGTTTCTCATTTAAACCGATCTTGCGATTTGACTTTTTGAGTCCTAAGAAGCCGCAATATTTGTCCGTTTTGGCTGAAATTTTGCATGCGGTGTTGTGTTACGACTTCCGACAACTGTGCTAAGTACGATCTTCATCAGTCTGTAACCTGGTATAGCTCCCATATAAGCTGATCTCCCAATTTGACTTCCTGAGCCCTTGGAAGCAGCAATTTTTGTCCGATTTGGCTAAAATTTTGCACCTGGTTTTCTATTTCGACTTCCAACAACTGTGCATATTACGATTCAAATAGGTCTTTACCCTGATGTGGCTCCCATTTAAACCGATTTCTCGATTATTCTTTTTCGGTTCCTAGAGACTTTCATTTTTACCTGGTTTGGCATAAATTATGCCTTTTAACTAATTTTAATTTGTATCAATTTTACGCAGAATCCATGGATGTGGGTTTCAAAGATTCGGCCCGGCCAAAGTTAGCACGTTTTTACTTGTTTTTTGTTCCCCTTTGGATCCATACTAACTTATAGATCGAGTCTCATGGTTTCGCACGATCTGACTTAAGCACCGACCATTACTATGTGGTTTTTGTTCTCCTCATACCATAAGTTCACGAAAGCCAGGGCCAATAATGCTTTGCAAAACAAGGCATTAGTGGTCCTGGCTCTCCAGGCTCCTTAAATTATCATTGCAGTAATACTAAGTCAGACAATGCCATGGCAGTCGGTTGTCCGTACCGGATTGGCCCTATGGAGTCTTTCATCGGAAAGGACTGCCGCCACAGTTTACAACACACTGCTACAATAACAACAACTAATTCAGACTTATTTGTTGATCTGAAGGGTTTGGGTGGTTATGGGGACGGGCGTTTCCTCATTTTACTTGATCCTTAAGATTTTCCCCATTATCGGGTTTTGTTTAAGATATGAGGGCATGAATCATGAGATCTATCACTTTTGAAAATGAGGCTAAACAGAGGGTTAATTACAAAAGCTTTCAAACAGCTGATCATTAGGAATCAGCTGATCATTAGGAATCAGCTGACCATAAGTTGATCATCATCTACACACCGGCTGATAACCAGCTGATTGACTAGCTGACTACCTATCATGTCTTCAGCTGTCAGCCAGCAGATTATCTGCCAGACCAGAAGATAAGCATCTGATGAACAGCTGAAGAAAAATGACCACCAGCTATTCACAGGCTGAAGAGCATATGAATATCATCCTCTTATAATTTGGCCAGTAGCAGATCATCAGAATGTTGTCGTCAAAAGCTTACATGGCCATCTGCTGCATTTTGTGTGATGTGACGTAGCCCCATCTATTTTCAAAGTTTTGTGCTCTACTCCCATTTGATGACAGCTAAATCGCTATTAAGATACATATCCGCTTGGGACCTTTTTTGTAGGAAAGGGTGGGGTAGCCCCCTCACCTTTACACCCAAATTAAGATTTCTGGTTCATACTCTGCTGCCAAGGGCACCTTCACTGCCGTTCCGATCGTCCAACATAGCCTTTGGGGGACTTCACCCCAAATGTTGATATGATAGTCGTCTGCTACTTACACCCACTGCTTTCATTAAAAATAACATCAAAAGAAGGAGAAATCTAGCCATTCCCTATGCAACCCTTCAAAATATCTATCAGCGTTACTTTTAACTTGGGATTTTGTTTTCGAAAATCTTTTAAAAATTTGATATAAATGGTTAAAAAACAATTTTCCACAAAACTGATCACCAGGCCAACATTCCATTGGCCTTATTTGAAAAATGTATTTCAGTCATGCATTTTACGCTAATACACCAAAAAAAAAGTTTCCAATTCCAACTGCTGTTGGCTTTTGGTATCACGAGAAAATCTATTTCAAATTATTCACTTTTCTTGGGAGATAATGAGACCTGACTTGAAACACTTGTAGGTCATGTACGGCCACATTATTCTTGAATGTTTTGAGCGACACGAACACGCCAAAGCCGATGGCCTAAAAGCAGCTTCAAATATAGGATGGGGTAGGGAGATGAAGAGGCATTCAATCGAATGTGAACGGGGTGAAAACAAGGAATGAGGAATTGTGTTTTGAATCTTGAACAAGAGATTTATTAAAACAAAGCTTAACTTTAGACCGTACACACAAAGAGTGGACAAGAGGCACAATGCAAAATGAACAAAAAAAACAAGGCAATGAAAAGACGGCTAAACAAACGACTTATTACCAGGCAGCACATGGAAGGAAAACGGTTGCCTTGCGGTTAGGCGTGTCTCCGTAGACGCGAGCCCAACTAAACTTAACGACAAACAACGTAGCCAATGTTCATCGGCCACAAGAAAGAATAACAAAGCTGTTGATGGTTGAGAGCACAATGGGGGATTTTTGGGAATTTTTTGTTGAACGCAAAATCCTTATTTGAACTAACTAGCAAATTATATTTTTAAAAAAACTCCATTAAATAAGACTTGTTTTTGTGCTTTTTTTTCATTTTTTTGTGGGATTTCTTTATCCAGCTGGGACCAAAAGTCTTTTATTTTCCTTCTCTTTATAATAGATAGCAAAATAAAACAACTTTTTACGACAGTTAAGGCACATGTGGTGTGCTATAAATACATAGGGCAGGCAGAGATCGCGACTTCGAAGCCGACCAAGGCTTCATCCTCAGTACCCTTTTCTTTGGAACAGGGTAGTTTTAGTATCCTTTTTTTTGGGAAAGGATAGTGTGCTATAAATACGTTGGGCAGGCTACGGAAATCGCGACTTCGAAGCGAACCAAAGCTTCATCCTCAGTACCCTTTTCTTTGGAGCAGGGTAGTTAAATTATCCTTTCCTTTGGGACAGGGTAATCAAAGGAAAGAGTAGGTTTAGTACTCTTTCTTTTGGAAAGGGTAGTTTTAGTACTCTTACTTTTGGAGAGGGTAGTTTTAGTACCCTTTCTTTTGGAAAGGGTAGCTTTAGTACCCCTTCCTCAGGGATAGGGTAGTTTTGGTACCCTTTCCTTTGGAAAATGGATGTTTTAGTACCCTTTCCTCTATCTAAAGTTGGTTTTAGTACATTTTCCTTTGGGAAAGGGTAATTTTAGTACCCTTTCTTTTGCGAAAGGGTAGTTTCAGTACCCTTTACTTCGGAAGATGGATGTTTTAGTACCCTTTCCTTTATCTAAAGTTGGTTTTAGTACATTTTCCTTTGGGAAAGGGTAATTTTAGTACCCTTTCCTTTAGGAAACCACCGTTTCCCAATGGAAGGGTAATTTGGTAGCTGTTCTTTGGGAAAAGGTAGTTTTAGTACCCTTTCCTTTGAGAAAGGGTAGTTTTAGCACCCTTTCCTTTGGGAAAGGGTAGTTTTAGTACCCTTTCTTTTGCGAAAGGGTAGTTTCAGTACCCTTTACTTCGCGAAAGTGTAGTTTTAGTACCCCTTCCTTTGCGAAAGGGTAGATTTAGTACCCTTTATTTTGCGAAAGGGTAGTTTCAGTACCCTTTCCTTTGGGAAATGGTGGTTTTAAAACTCTTCGCTTTGGGGGAGTGTAGCTTTACTACCCTGTCCTTTGGGAATGGGCAGTTTTAGTACTCTTGCCTTTGGGAAGGGGTAGCTTTCCCAACGAAAAAGGTAGCTTTGGTACCCTTTCCTTTGGGAAAGAGAACTTTTAATATCCTCTTTTTTAGAAGAGGGGTGTTTTAGCACCCTTTCTTCTTTGAGAAGTACACTTTCCTTTGGGAATGGTAGTTTTATTACCCTTTCCGTTTGGGAAAGGATAATTTTTGTACACTTTCTTTTGGGAAAGGATAATTTTTATACACTTTCTTTTGGGAAAGGCTAGTTTTAGTACACTTTTTTTGGGAAAGTGTACATTCAAGGGGGTACTTCCTTTTTGAGTGGGTAGATGTAGTACCCTTAGATTTGGAAAAAGGTGGCTTTAATACACTTTACTTTGAGAAAGGGTAGTTGTGGTACTATTTCCTTTGGAAAAGGGTAGTTTTGGTACCCCTTTCTTTGGGAATGGTAGTTTTGGTACCCTTTCCGTTTGGTACTTCCCTCTTCTAAAAAAGAGGATATTAAAAGGGTAGCTTTGGTACCCTTGCCTTTGCCAAAGGAAGGGGTAGTTTTGGTACCCATGGCTTTGGGAAAGGGTAGTTTTGGTACCCTTTCCTTTGGGAAAGGGTAGTTTTTAGTACCTTCTCCTTTGGGAGAGGAAAATTTTAGTACCCTTTCTTTTGGAAAATGGTAGTTTTAGTAGTCTAGATTTAGTACCCTTTCCTTTGGATAAGGGTAGTTTTAGTACCCTTTCCTTTAGGAAAGGATAGTTGTGGTACCCTTTTCTTTGAGAAAGCGTAGTTTTAGTACCCTTTTCTTTTGGGTATGGGTAGTTTTAGTACCCTTTCCTTTAGGAAATTCCGTTTTAGTAACCTTTCCTTTGCGGAAAGGTAAATTTAGTACCCTTTCCTGGGGGAACGGTTAATTTTTGCACCCTTTCCCTTGAGAAAGGCTAGTTTTAGTAACCTTTCCTTTTGGGAAAGTGTACATTTAGTACCCTTTCTTTTGGGAACAGCTAATTTTAGTACCCTTTCCTTTGGGAAAGGGTGATTTTAGTATCCTCTTTTTTAGAAGAGGTTATTTTTAACACCCTTTGAAAAAGAGTGACTTTAGCACCCTTATTTTGGGAAAGGGTGGTTTTAGTACTCTTTCCTATGGGATAGGGTAGCTTTACTAGCCTGTCGTTTGGGAAAGGATAGCTATACTACTTTTGGGAATGGGTAGTTTTAGTAACCCTTCCTTTGGGAATGAGAGTTTTAGTTCCATTTCCTTTGAGTATTGGGTTGCCCAAAAAGTAATTGCGGATTTTTCATATAGTCGGCGTTGACAAATTTTTTCACAGCTTGAGACTCTGTAATTGCATTGTTTCTTTTGCCAGTTATCAGCTGTTACTTTTAGCTTGCTTTAGAAAAAAAGTGTAAAAAAAGTATATTTGATTAGAGTTCATGCTAAGTTTTATTAAAAATGCATTGCCATATAGCCCGGTCTGACGATTTAGAGTTTGAATTCAATAAAAGCCCCATTTATTAACCTATATTTCGCTAAAATTTTAAACAGTGAGTTGCCTTAAGGCTTTCTTCATTCGACCATAATCAGATCAGACCATAGATATAGCTGCCATATAGATCGATCTGCCGATTTAGTGTCTTAAGCCCATAACAGGTGCATTTGTTCTACGATTTCGCTGGAATTTGGCCTGCTGTATTGGGAAACATTTCTTACTGCTATTACAGCTAACAAAATCTGCTGTTTTGAGTATACAAATAGTAGTAGGTAGCCTATTACTTGTTTAGATTAGATTTTTTTTTTTAATTTTGTTGGAAGAATTTTAATTTGTGGAAACTTACTGTAAAGAAGCTACCTGATCCATCCACAAACTGCAGTTCTCTTGCTGTAATAGCAGAACTACTACTATAATAACAGACAGTGTTTGCTATTTTCAGAAAACTTTTTTCTGCGAGTCTGTCGCGGCCACCTCTCGACGGAAAAAGCTTACCCTATACGAGACACTGATACTACCCGTGTTATTATATGGTTCCGAGCCGTGGGTATATGCAAAAGTAGACGAGGCAGTACTAGGAGTATTTGAGAGAAAGATTCTTTGTTAAGTCTGTGCTGTATGAACCAAGACTGTGTGGGTATTATGCCGACGTTAGCATAGTAAAACGTATAATACAATGGTTGCAATGATTAGGATGGTGCACGGCGCGGCCAAAAGCCCGATGGAAAGATCAAGTGGTAAAGGACTCTTCGAAACTTGGTGTCCGAGATTTTAGAAGGAGCGCTGAAGGTCTAAGAGCTACGAATGCTATTGTAAGTTCGATTAATGGGACCAATGTTCTGTTGTAGCCAAATAAAATAAATGGTAAATAGACCGATATGGCTATTTAGCGTTTTTAGTCCATAGGTGGCTTATTTCTTTCCCGTTTTAACTGATATTTAATTCACTAGTTGAGTTGCACGTAGATTCTCTCTCATATAGACCAATCTGCTAATAAAAACTTTATTTATAACTCGATTTAGGGTTGCCCAAAAAGTAATTGCGGATTTTTTCATATAGTCGGCATTGACAAATTTTTTCACAGCTTGTGACTCTGTAATTGCATTTTTTTTTCTGTCAGTTATCAGCTGTTACTTTAAGCTTGCTTTAGAAAAAAAGTGTAAAAAGTATATTTGATTAAAATTCATTCTAAGTTTTATTAAAAATGCATTTACTTTATTTTAAAAAAATCCGCAATTACTTTTTAGGCAACCCAATAGAACAGTGAGTTAGAATAGGGGTTTGGTTTTGGGTCCATAGAAGGCGCATTTATTTATACACGATTGCGCTCAAATTTATCACAGTGAGCTATGTTAGGCTCTTTCACATCCGTATTCTATATGGCCCAGATTGGTGTACATTTGAATATGTCTGCCATATAGACGGATCTCCCTATTTAAGTTTTTGGACCCATTAAATTAGCATTTATGGTAAAATTTTGGTGAAATTTGGCACAGTTACTTATATTATTCTTTTCAAAATCCTTGCCCTATATGGTTCAGAACGGTCTTTATTTCGTTAAGGCTGTCATATAGGCCACTATTCCGTATAACCGCCTTGAACATTGAATTGTATTGTACCACTTGACGTCTTGGCAGAGTTTGGTACAAAGTTGGTCGAAACAGCTGCTATGGGTGATTAATTTTTCACCGCAGTGTGACCCTTAATAACCACTTATTAAAGGGTGATTTTTTAGCTATTATCTTTTTGGCAACACCGGTTTAAACAGCTCACTCACAAATCGTGTTTTGTTTCACTGTCCAACATCTTCAGTTTGGTCTATAATTTCACCATGAATCGTCTTACCGCATAACGCTTGCAACGCATTATTATTATTATAAAAATGCGTGCTCTGTTGAGAAACTTCATCGCGCGCTTCTTCTTCATAAGCGACGAAGCTAATTTTTGGCTCAATGGGTACGTAAATAAGCAGAATCGTCGATTTTGGAGTGAAGATTAGCCAGAAGCATTGCAAGAGCTACCAATTCATCCAAAAAAAGTCACAGTTTGGTGCGGCTTATAGGCTGGTGGCATCATTGGACCGTACTTCATCAAATATGATGCGAAACGTAACGCAACTGTGAATGGTGAGCGATACCGTGAGATGACATCCAACTTTTTTTTTAGCCCAAAATGCAAGAGCTTTGACTTGCATGGCATGTGGTTTCAACAAGACAGTGGCACATGACACAGAGGACGCGTAACAATGGACTTATTGGGAGGCGAGATCGGTGAACATTTTATTTCACGTTCGGGACCTGTTAAGTGGCTGCCTAGATCGTGCGATTTAACTCCTTTAGACTCATGTCTATACAGACAAGCCCCGGAGGCCACCGTAGCGCAGAGGCTAGCATGTCCGCCTATAACGCTGAACGCCTGGGTTCGAATCCTGGCGAGATCATCAGAAAAAATTTTCAGCGGTGGTTTTTCCTTCGTAATGCTGGCAACATTTGTGAGGTACTATGCCATGTAAAACTTCTCTCCAAAGAGGTGTCGCACTGCGGCACGCCGTTCGGACTCGGTAATAAAAGGGAGGCCCCTTATCATTAAGCTTAAGCTTGACTGCACTCATTGATATGTGAGAAGTTTGCCCCTGTTCCTTAGTGGAATGTTCATGGGCAAAATTTGCAATTTACAGACAAGCCCACTTCAATTGACGCGTTGGAAGACAACATTGAAGCATTAACTAATGAGATACCGAAATGTTGGAAAGAGTATGCCAAAATTGGACTAAGCGGAGGGACCATCATCTTTTTTATATATATCCGAGGGCGTGGGTATCCAAAGTTCGGCCCGGCGTAACTTTACCTTTGATTGGTGGTTTTTTCTTTATTTGATTTAAAAAAAAAAAATTGCCACACTGTGCCCACAATGGGGCAAAACTTATTGAAGCATTGCCTTAGCAATGCAACGTGTTTCGACCTGGCCAAAAATGATCCCCGGTAGCTATGAATAAACTTGGTTACAACTTGGCCAATGTCTGCAACATACCATGTAACACAAGTCTCTGTGGCACACAGCAACTACGGTACATGTAAGGGGGTTGGGGCGGACTAACTAAGGCAACTAAGAAAGCATTTGAATTGTAAGTTCATTTACTATTGAACTGAAATTCACAAAGTAACTCAAGTCAACACACAATTCAAACGAGGCACATGCACAGAGGTTGGTTTGAAAAGTTTTCTTATGGTATGATGGTATGGTATGGCCATGATTATTGGATTTTTAGACATCAAAATTGGAAGAGCGGTTCTTCTTGGGCCAAATATGTAGTTTATCGTTCGAAACAATAAGCTGGATTTTGAATTTAGACCTTTTTTGTGCAAAACTTCGCAGCTTATGATTCTGAAGTGAATTTAAAGGAAAACGGTAGAGATATTCAGATGCATAATAAAGTAAATTGAATTTAAATCTAGCCCAAAAAAGAAAATTCGGGTTGGTACATCTTTAACATAGACAGACGGACAGACAGGTAGACACACGTACAGGTTAGGATTGTTTTGGTAGAAATGACAGTTCTTTACAGATTCAAACGATTTTTAGGTTCACTTTTATGCCAATGCCTCTGCTGGTACCAAAAATGCAAAAATGTTTGCTTTCTTTTCAAAAGGACCACCTGGACCACCTAGAATCTTAAAGTTTCGATTCTATTCCACTTTGAGTCGTCCGACACCAGCATTAATGAGGAAAATAACCCAACCACCCTCACTGTCCAGATAGGTCCACAAATGGATATTAGTTAACTTTACTTGAATTGGTGATTACAGAAAATGAATGCCTCAGCCAAACGTAAAATTGATTTCAAAGCTCCTCCAAATTCGGCGCTTCTTTTCATTCTCGGACACCCAGTTTCAAGATGTCGCTTTCCACTTGGTCACTCCATCGGAGTTTTGGTCTTCCCCTTTGCTGGAGCTTCTTCATCCATTCTGAAAACATGACCTGGCAAACGCAACCGTTGTATTTTGATGCGTTTAGCTATGCTACCATCGTCATACAGCTTGTAGTTCATACGCCGCTGATATTTTCCACCAACGCCAACTGGTTCATATACTTTATAAAGGATTTTCTCTCTCAAACACTGCATACTGCATACGGCTCATCAGCTTGCCGCCTCCGGTCTTAAATACATCAGCTGGCATCCCGTCGGCTCCTGCTGCCCTGTTGTTCTTTAGTCGGGTCACTGCTACTTGGACCTCATTCTGACTAGGAGGCAAATATTCTATACCATCATCATTAATTTGTTCTGCGGTATCCTCTTCGCCGTCAACGTCGGACACTAGCAGTTGGGTAAAAAGTTCTTTCCATATCCTCAGCATGTTAGCTGTGTCAGTTACCAGATTTTTTTCTTTGTCTCTGTATAAGGATGTGCCTGCACCAAAGGCATCGGTTTGCTGTTAAGTTCTTTGATAGAATTATCGGATTTCATTCTGACTCCTCACACTCACTCGTTTCTCCTCTCTCCTTTTCTCCCGATACCTCTCCTTCATCTGGCAAATTGCTACTGATAGCAGGGTTGCTCTATATGCCGCATTCTTGGCTCTTTAGTACCATTTAGACACTCTTGGTCGTACCATGGGTTTCTGGGGCAGGCTTCCAGTATCCAAGTACCTATGTTGCGGCTCTATCCATGGAGTGGCTTATGGTCTGCCTTTGTGCTGCTATACTGTCGGGACAGGGAGTCCTTACTTCAAGCAATTGGGTCAGCCGAGTGGACTATGCCGTTGCCACCTGTTGTGCTCTTCAAATTGCATTGATAACTCTGTCAAGTTTCCTTTGTTAGTCCCTAGATGCCGCAGTTCAGACTAAAGTTGGTTTAAATTTGAAACGTAAAAACCTTAACTAAGCTATTCGACAATCATATCAAATGTTGCCCAGACGGGACCATCAATAAGTACCTCATGTCTTGAATAGAAAATTTGGATTATTACTGTATCAATTTTTCCAAAACTTTAAAGTTAAACCTCCTACTTTTTAAAGTACCCACATTACAAATATAATAAAAGGTGGGGTTCGTACAACATTCTAATGCTGTTGGTGTTGCTGCTGCTTTGCTATCGGTCAGACGTTAGGGGGCACACTCGAGTATGATACTCCAAGGAAAAACCAAATCACCATGGTAAATACAATGGCTGCAGACCAAACCCTGGACATTGGCACATTTGTTGTTGGTTGCTCGCCTAAATGCATTTGCAATCAACAGCAAGCCAACAACATGCATCCATCTATCCATCGTCGTCGTCGTCGTCATCGTAGTCCAATGCAAGTACCACACCATCAGCAGACGAGAGGGAATTCAGAAAAGCGAGTGCGCCAAGCTCAACTGAAGTGGACAAACAATGCCATGCCATTTGTCCCCTCCATTTTCCCCATGGATTGGCTTGTTCTTCCTACCTTCCATTAAATTAAAAGCGTTGCTCCGTTTTCACTGCAAGCGGAGCTGCATTATCAAGCACTGCAACCGGACCGGGTACTGGTACTTGTGCATAAAGCGTGAGGGTCGCTGACGGAGGTGAGTTGCAAATGATGACTGGGCGAGCGGAACTGGAAAATAAAGCCCCCCAGAAGGTGAATTATTTTAATCCATATAATAATGGATAATAAAGCAAACTGGAAGACAGGCAAACACAGCTGGCAAACCCGCAACGAAGCGAAATGAACCAAATGCAATTGCGCATTTAGACATTTGGCCACAAATGAACGAACAAAATGTGCATATAACAGCAACGACAACAGCAACCCAACTCGAATGTGCTGCATGGCAATTGCTGCAAACAACAAATGCAAAACATCAATAATAACAACTCCTGTGGAGTTGCATTAGGCGTTTAGCATAAATAGTTGGAGTCGTAGCATACAGCCAAGGAAAAATGTCTTCTATTGAGTATTTGAAGATTTTTGATGAGATTTTAAGGGCGATTATTCTTTCAGTTTCGTAGAGTTTTGTAGCGCATAAGTATACCTAACATACTATGTTTCAGACAAATCGGATGAAAAATGAGAATTCTAAGGACATAATTGTACTTCGCTATACTTCAAATATCAACTAAATCTGATGAGGTGCCTATGGCCTCTTGAAATCAAATGGGGTATAGCTGTGCCGAGTATGGTTGAAATTCTTGTTTGAACCGTTGAGTGGAGAGGACGTTTTGTTATTTCGCTCCGCAAGAATTTTTCTGTAACCCGTAATAGGTCATTATTTTTGGAAGAACAAGTAAAAAGGCTTCAAGTTCGGTCAGGCCGAACTTTTAGATACCCACCACCTCGGGTATATATGTAAACCATAATCCGGGAAAAATGCATAATTTATGCCACCACAGCAACTTCATCGAAATATGGTCCGATTTGGACCAAATTCGAAAAGGATATTGAGAGGTCTAGTAAGTATAAGTCATTGTTCAATCTTGTAGAACAAAAGATTGGTCTTTGTGGTAGCCATACCCAAATATAGACCGATCTGAACCATAAATGACACGGATGTTTAAAAGCCCCACACAAGTCCCTGTGTCAAATTTCAGCAAAATCTGTTTATAAATGTGTCTTTTGAGCGGCCAAGAGTTCAAATCGAGAGATCGGTCTATGTGGCAGCTATATTCAAATCTGAACCGATCTGGACCAAATTTAAGAGGGATGTTGAAAGGCACAACACAACTCAATGTCCCAAATTTCGGCGACATAGGATAATAAATGCGCCTTTTATGGGGCCAAGACTTTAAATCGAGAGATCGGTCTATATGACAGCTATATCCAAATATAGATCGATCTAGGCTAAATTGAAGAAGAATGTTTAAAAGTCATAACACAACTCAATGTCCCAAATTTCAACGAAATTGGACATTAAATGCGCCTTTTATGAGCCCAAGACCTTAAATCGCAAAATCGGTCTATATGACAGCTATATCCAAATATAGACCGATCTAGGCTAAATTAAAAAAGGATATCGACTGGCCTCACACAACTCACTGTTCCAAATTTCGCCAAAATCGAGCAATAAATGCGCCTTTTATGGGCCCAAGACCTCAAATCGAGAAATCGGCTTATATTGCAGCTATATCCAAATCTGAACCGATTTGGGTCAAATTAAAGAAGAATGTTAAAGGGCATAACACATCTCACTGTCCCAAATTTCGGCAAAATCGAGCAATAAATGCGCCTTTTATGGGCCCATAACCTTAAATCGAGAGATCGGTCTATATGGCAGCTATATCCAAATATAGACCGATCTATGCCAGATACCAGGAATATGTCGAAGGTCCTAACACAACTCACTGTCCCAAATTTTGGCGACATAGGATAATAAATGCCCCTTTTATGGACCTTTAACCTTAAATCGAGGGATCATTCTATATGGCAGCTATATCCAAATCTGGCCCGATCCAGGCCAAATTGAAGAAGGATATCGACAGGCCTTACACAACTCACTGTCCCAAAATTTCGGCAAAATCGGACAATAAATGCGCCTTTTATGGGCCCAAGTCCTCAGATCGAGAAATCGGCCTATATTGCAGCTATATCCAAATCTAAACCGATTTGGGTCAAATTGAAGAAGAATGTTAAAGGGCATAACAAATCTCACTGTCCCAAATTTCGGCAAAATCGAGCAATAAATGCGCCTTTTATGGGCCCATAACCTTAAATCGAGAGATCTGTCTATATGACAGCTATATCCAAATATAGACCGATCTATGCCAGATACCATGAAGATGTCGAAGGTCCTAACACAACTCACTGTCCCAAATTTTGGCGACATAGGATAATAAATGCCCCTTTTATGGGCCCATAACCTTAAATCGAGGGATCATTCTATATGGCAGCTATATCCAAATCTGGCCCGATTCAGGCCAAATTGAAGAAGGATATCGACTGGCCTTACACAACTCACTGTCCCAAAATTTCGGCAAAATCGGACAATAAATGCGCCTTTTATGGGCCCAAGGCCTCAGATCGAGAAATCGGCCTATATTGCAGCTATATCCAAATCTAAATCGATTTGGGTCGAATTAAAGAAGAATGTTAAAGGGGATAACAAATCTCACTGTCCCAAATTTCGGCAAAATCGAGCAATAAATGCGCCTTTTATGGGCCCATAACCTTAAATCGAGAGATCTGTCTATATGACAGCTATATCCAAATATAGACCGATCTATGCCAGATACCAGGAAGATGTCGAAGGTCCTAACACAACTCACTGTCCCAAATTTTGGCGACATAGGATAATAAATGCCCCTTTTATGGGCCCATAACCTTAAATCGAGGGATCATTCTATATGGCAGCTATATCCAAATCTGGCCCGATTCAGGCCAAATTGAAGAAGGATATCGACTGGCCTTACACAACTCACTGTCCCAAAATTTCGGCAAAATCGGACAATAAATGCGCCTTTTATGGGCCCAAGACCTCAGATCGAGAAATCGGCCTATATGGCAGCTATATCCAAATCTAAATCGATTTGGGTCGAATTAAAGAAGAATGTTAAAGGGGATAACAAATCTCACTGTCCCAAATTTCGGCAAAATCGAGCAATAAATGCGCCTTTTATGGGCCCATAACCTTAAATCGAGAGATCTGTCTATATGACAGCTATATCCAAATATAGACCGATCTATGCCAGATACCAGGAAGATGTCGAAGGTCCTAACACAACTCACTGTCCCAAATTTTGGCGACATAGGATAATAAATGCCCCTTTTATGGGCCCATAACCTTAAATCGAGGGATCATTCTATATGGCAGCTATATCCAAATCTGGCCCGATTCAGGCCAAATTGAAGAAGGATATCGACTGGCCTTACACAACTCACTGTCCCAAAATTTCGGCAAAATCGGACAATAAATGCGCCTTTTATGGGCCCAAGGCCTCAGATCGAGAAATCGGCCTATATTGCAGCTATATCCAAATCTAAATCGATTTGGGTCGAATTATAGAAGAATGTTAAAGGGGATAACAAATCTCACTGTCCCAAATTTCGGCAAAATCGAGCAATAAATGCGCCTTTTATGGGCCCATAACCTTAAATCGAGAGATCTGTCTATATGACAGCTATATCCAAATATAGACCGATCTATGCCAGATACCAGGAAGATGTCGAAGGTCCTAACACAACTCACTGTCCCAAATTTTGGCGACATAGGATAATAAATGCCCCTTTTATGGGCCCATAACCTTAAATCGAGGGATCATTCTATATGGCAGCTATATCCAAATCTGGCCCGATTCAGGCCAAATTGAAGAAGGATATCGACTGGCCTTACACAACTCACTGTCCCAAAATTTCGGCAAAATCGGACAATAAATGCGCCTTTTATGGGCCCAAGACCTCAGATCGAGAAATCGGCCTATATGGCAGCTATATCCAAATCTGAACCGATTTGAGCCATATTAAAGAAGAATGTTGAAGGGTCCAACACAACTCACTGTCCCAAATTTTGGCGAAATTGGACAATAAATGCGCCTTTTATGGGCCCAAGACCTGAAATCTAGAAATCGGCACTTATGGCAGCTATATCCAAATCTGAACCGATTTTAGCCAAATTAAAGAAGGATGTCGAGGGTCCCAAATTTCGGCGACATCGGATAATAAATGAGCCTTTTGTGGGCCCATAACCTTAAATCGAGAGATCGTTCTATATGGCAGCTATATCCAAATCTGGCCCGATCTGAGCCAAATTAAAGAAGGATGTCGAGGGTCCCAACACAACTCACTGTACCAAATTTCGGCGACATCGGACAATAAATGAGCCTTTTGTGGGCCCATAACCTTAAATCGAGAGATCGGTCTATATGACAGCTATATCGAAATATAGACCGATCTAGGCCAAATTGAAGAGGAATATCGAGGGGCCTAACACAACTCACTGACCCAAATTTCGACGTCATCGGATAATAAATACGCCTTTTGTGGGCCCATAACCTTAAATCGAGAGATCGGTCTATGTGGCAGCTATATTTAAATCTGAACCGATCTATGCCAGATTCCAGGAAGATATGGAAGGGTCTAACACAACTCACTGTCACAAATTTCGGCGACATCGGATTATAAATGAGCCTTTTATGGGCCCATAACCTTAAATCGAGAGATCGGTCTATATGACAGCTATATCGAAATATAGACCGATCTAGGCCAAATTGTGGAGGAATGTCGAGCGGCCTAAAACAACTCACTGTCCCAAATTTCGACAAAAGCGGACAATAAATGCACCTTTTATGGACCCATTACCTTAAATCGAGAGATCGTTCTATATGGCAGCTATATCCAAATCTTGCCCGATCTGAGCCAAATTAAAAAACAATGTTGAGGGGCATAACACAACTCACTGTCACAAATTTAATGGGCCCAAAACCTTAAATCAAGAGATCGGTCTATGTGACAGCTATATCCAAATATAGACCGATCTAGGCCAAATTAAAGAGGAACGTCGAGGGGCCTTACACAACTCACTGTCCCAAATTTCGGCAAAATCGGACAATAAATGCGCCTTTTATGGGCCCAAAACCTTAAATCAAGAGATCGGTCTATATGTCATTTATATCCAAATCTGGACCGGTCTGGGCCGAATTGCAGAAAAATGTCCAGGGTCCTAACACTTCTCACAGTCCTAAATTTCGGCGACATCGGACAACAAATGCACCTTTTTATGGGCCCACAACCTTAAATCGAGAGATCGGTCCATATGGCAGCTATATCCAAATCTGGACCTATCTGAGCCAATTTGAATTAGGATGTCGAAGGACCTAACACAACTAATTGTCCCAAATTTGAGCAAAATAAATGTGGCTTTTAAGACCCTAAATCAGCGGTTTGGTCTATATGGGGGTTATATCAAGATATAGTCCGATATAGCCCATCTTTGAACTTAACCTGCTTATGAACAAATAAAAAGAATCTGTGTAAAGTTTCAGCTCAATATCTGTGTTAATAAAGACTCTAGCGTGATTTCAACAGACAGACGGACGGATATGGCTAGATCGTCTTAGATTTTTACGTTGATCAAGAATGTATATACTCTATAGGGTCGGTCATGGATATTTCGATGTGTTGCAAACGGAAGGACCAAACGAATACACCGCCATCCCTTGGGGGGTGGGTATAAAAGTAAAAGCGCGTTAAGTTCGACCGGGCCCAATCTTGTATACACTCCACCACGAATCGCATTTGAAACATTCTTTGAATAAATTTTTCCAATACATAGGAGACTAGCTGTACCCGGCTCGCTCTATTACGCCATCATTAACCCCCGCGAAAAATAAGTTACTTACTCACTACCATGTGCTTTTCGCCGGTACAACCACATATCATGCAAATCAAGCTCTTGCATTTTGGGCAAAAAAACAGTTGGATATCATCTCAAGGTAGCGCTCACCATTCACAGTTACGTTGTGATTCGCATCATCTTTAAAGAAGTACGGTCCAATGATGCCGCCAGCCCATAAACCGCACTAAACTGTGACTTTTTCTGCATTCATTGGTAGCTCTTGCAATGCTTCTGACTGATCTTCACGCTAAAATCAACAATTCTGCTAATTTACATAACAATTGAGCCAAAAATGAGCTTCGTCGCTGAATGGAGGAAGCGCGCTATGAACTTTCTTTTCCAAACACGAAACGTGCGTGAGCTGTTTAAACTTGTGTTGCCATAGAGATAATAGCTAAAAAAAATCACCCTTAAATACAGTCATTTTTAATCGAGCGTGTCCTATTGGATTATAATGAACTGCATTAAGCACTCGGACATTGAATAAAAAGAAACTTTATGTGGTCATACAAAAATTCATAACTGGGGCATTTCACAATAAATTCAACTATTTTTGTTCCTGGTGACGAGTAGATGGTGTAGTGCTCATCGACTTTCAAAAAGTTAATGGCATCGGAAACCTCCGATTATTCGTGTCACTAGCAAAATCGGGCAAATTTTATTAAATTTGCTGGTAAAAAGTCGAATGTCAGGAATTCGACTCAAAACTTAGTGGGGCATCATTTCAATTCACTTATTGCAGCAGTTCTATATGACGCAGTTTCAAACCAAATATATTTGGATGGCAGCTATCGCCACCAATATTGGACAAGCCATTTGTAACCTAACGATCGTGATGATATTTTAAGTTGATCTGCAGATGTCCCTCCGTCTGCCGGCCGGGTAAAGTTGGCCACTCGAAATTTTGCAAAAACTTCTTTTGCATGTTGGTGGCCGAAAGACCAAAACAGCAGTAGTTGGCGCCTAAATCCATCTGTTATGCGATTTATTATAGAATGTCCCATATGTACGAGCATACCTATGACATCAGTACTATTTTGCAAACACAAAATATGGATATATCATGCATGTATAATGGCATAGCAGCTGTGTCCTCTAATAAATGATTTTCAAAGCTGCTCTATAATGCCAGCAATTTGACTCGTTCGCAATCAGAAACCGAAGAACATGCCTAACGCTATTCCACATAACTGCCTACACTCTGTTGCTCTAGATATTCAACGGATGGATGCATTGTACTTGGACTCGAAACATTTATAAATGACCACCATCGCTTTATCAAGGAGTCCTGGTTAACTGCAGAGATCAGGGTGACTCACCAATGTATGCATGTGCTTTGGTTTTTCATGTTTATTTGTTTCCTCTATTCATTAGCCACATCCAATTTTGCATTTAATTTAAATATGCAATTTGGAGAAACTGCCATACGTGGAAAAGCTTTGCAACATGTTTTCAAAGTACTATGGAATCATGAATCGGAAGAAAGGCAACTAAATATAGAAAAATAGTGAAACTCCATCGACAAAATCTATCAAAAATCGATTCTTCCCTTTAAAAACTATAAAATGGCAGTATCTCCTAAACTATGCTTCCTACAGAGAAATTGTCCATAATTCGTGACCCCATCAAAAATTTTAAAATTTCACTGAAAATCCATTAAAATTCAAAATTTTACTTGGAAAACTTAAAATGGCTGTATCTCCTAAACTATGCGTCTTAGAGAGAAATGAGCCTTAATTCGTGACCCCTTAAAAATTCTAAAATTTTACTGAAAATCCATTAAAAATCGAAATTTCACTTGGAAAACTTAAAATGGCTGTATCTCCTAAACTATGCGTCCTAGAGGGAAATGGGCCTTAATTCGTGACCCCATTAAAAATTTTAAAATTTCACTGAAAATCCATTAAAAATCAAAATTTCACTTGGAAAACTTAAAATGGCTGTATCTCCTAAACTACGCGTCCTAGAGGGAAATGGGCCTTAATTCGTGACCCCATTAAAAATTTAAAAATTTCATTGAAAATCCATTACAAATCGAAATTTCACTTGGAAAACTTAAAATGGCTGTATCTCCTAAACTATGCGTCCTAGAGGGAAATGCGCCTTAATTCGTGACCCCATTAAAAATTTAAAAATTTCATTGAAAATCCATTAAAAATCGAAATTTCACTTGGAAAACTTAAAATGGCTGTATCTCCTAAACTATGCGTCCTAGAGGGAAATGGGCCTTAATTCGTGACCCCTTTAAAAATATTAAAATTTCACTGAAAATCCATTAAAATTCGAAATTTCATTTGAAAGACTTAAAATGGAAATGAGCCTTAATTCGTGACACCATTAAAAATTAAAAAATTTCATTGAAAATCCATTAAAAATCGAAATTTCACTTGGAAAACTTAAAATGGCTGTATCTCCTAAACTATACGTCGTGGAGGGAAATGGAGCTTAATTCGTGACCCCATTAAAAATTTAGAAATTGAGTCCTAGAGGGAAATGGGCCTTAATTCGTGACCCCATTGAAAATTTAAAAATTTCATTGAAAATCCACTAAAAATCGAAATTTCACTTGGAAAACTTAAAATGGCTGTATCTCCTAAACTATGCGTCCTAGAGGGAAATGGGCCTTAATTCGTGACGCCATTAAAAATTTTAAAATTTTATTGAAATTCCATTAAAAATCGAAATTTTACTTGGAAAACTTAAAATGGCTGTATCTCCTAAACTATGCCTCCTCGAGGGAAATGGGCCTTAATTCGTGACCCCATTAAAAATTTTAAAATTTCACTGAAAATCCATTAAAAATCGAAATTTCACTTGGAAAACTTAAAATGGCTGTATCTCCTAAACTATGCGTCCTAGAGGGAAATGGGCCTTAATTCGTGACCCCATTAAAAATTTTAAAATTTCACTGAAAATCCATTAAAAATCAAAATTTCACTTGGAAAACTTAAAATGGCTGTATCTCCTAAACTATGCGTTTTAGAGGGAAATGGGCCTTAATTCGTGACCCCATTTAACTCGTGACCCCATTAAAAATTTTAAAATTTCATTGAAAATCCATTAAAAATTGCAATTTTACTTGGAAAACTTAAAATGGCTGTATCTCCTACACTATGCGTCCTACAGAGAAATTGTCCATAATTCGTGACCCCATCAAAAATTTTAAAATTTCACTGAAAATCCATTAAAATTCAAAATTTTACTTGGAAAACTTAAAATGGCTGTATCTCTTAAACTATGCGTCCTAGAGGGAAATGGGCCTAATTCGTGACCCCTTTAAAAATATTAAAATTTCACTGAAAATCCATTAAAATTCGAAATTTCATTTGGAAGACTTAAAATGGCTGTATCTTCTAAACTATGCGTCCTAGAGGGAAATGGGCCTTAATTCGTGACCCCTTTAAAAATATTAAAATTTCACTGAAAATCCATTAAAATTCGAAATTTCATTTGGAAAACTTAAAATGGCTGTATCTCCTAAACTACGCGTCCTAGAGGGAAATGGGCCTTAATTCGTGACCCCATTAAAAATTTAAAAATTTCATTGAAAATCCATTACAAATCGAAATTTCACTTGGAAAACTTAAAATGGCTGTATCTCCTAAACTATGCGTCCTAGAGGGAAATGCGCCTTAATTCGTGACCCCATTAAAAATTTAAAAATTTCATTGAAAATCCATTAAAAATCGAAATTTCACTTGGAAAACTTAAAATGGCTGTATCTCCTAAACTATGCGTCCTAGAGGGAAATGGGCCTTAATTCGTGACCCCTTTAAAAATATTAAAATTTCACTGAAAATCCATTAAAATTCGAAATTTCATTTGAAAGACTTAAAATGGAAATGAGCCTTAATTCGTGATTCATTGAAAATCCATTAAAAATCGAAATTTAACTTGGAAAACTTAAAATGGCTGTATCTCCTAAACTATGCGTCCTAGAGGGAAATGGGCCTTAATTCGTGACCCCATTGAAAATTTAAAAATTTCATTGAAAATCCACTAAAAATCGAAATTTCACTTGGAAAACTTAAAATGGCTGTATCTCCTAAACTATGCGTCCTAGAGGGAAATGGGCCTTAATTCGTGACGCCATTAAAAAATTTAAAATTTTATTGAAATTCCATTAAAAATCGAAATTTTACTTGGAAAACTTAAAATGGCTGTATCTCCTAAACTATGCGTCCTAGAGGGAAATGGGCCTTAATTCGTGACCCCATAAAAATTTAGAAATTTCACTGAAAATCCATTAAAAATCGAAATTTTGCTTGGAAAACTTAAAATGGCTGTATCTCCTAAACTATGCGTCCTAGAGGGAAATGAGCCTTAATTCGTGACCTTATTGAAAAATTTAAAAATATCACTGAAAATCAATTCAAAATCGAAATTTCACTTGGAAAACTTAAAATGGCTGTATCTCCTAAACCATGCGTCCTAGAGGGAAATGGGCCTTAATTCGTGACCCCATTAAAAAGTTTAAAATTTCATTGAAAATCCATTAAAAATCGAAATTTTACTTGGAAAACTTAAAATGGCTGTATCTCCTAAACTATGCGTCCTAGAGGGAAATGGGCCTTAATTCGTGACCCCATTAAAAATTTAGAAATTTCACTGAAAATCCATTAAAAATCAAAATTTTACTTGGAAAACTTAAAATGGCTGTATCTCCTAAACTATGCGTCCTAGAGGGAAATGGGCCTTAATTCGTGACCCCATTAAAAATTTTGAAATTTCACTGAAAATCCATTAAAAATCAAAATTTTACTTGGAAAACTTAAAATGGCTGTATCTCCTAAACTATGCGTCCTAGAGGGAAATGGGCCTTAATTCGTGACCCCATAAAAATTTAGAAATTTCACTGAAAATCCATTAAAAATCGAAATTTTGCTTGGAAAACTTAAAATGGCTGTATCTCCTAAACTATGCGTCCTAGAGGGAAATGGGCCTAAATTCATGACCCCATTAAAAATTTAGAAATTTCACTGAAAATCCATTAAAAATCGAAATTTTGCTTGGAAAACTTAAAATTGCTGTATCTCCTAAACTATGCGTCCTAGAGGGAAATGGGCCTTAATTCGTGACCCCATTAAAAATTTAGAAATTTCACTGAAAATCCATTAAAAATCGAAATTTTACTTGGAAAACTTAAAATGGCTGTATCTCCTAAACTATGCGTCCTAGAGGGAAATGGGCCTTAATTCGTGACCCCATTAAAAATTTAGAAATTTCACTGAAAATCCATTAAAAATCGAAATTTTACTTGGAAAACTTAAAATGGCTGTATCTCCTTAACCATGCGTCCTAGAGGGAAATTAGCCTTAATTCGTGACCTTATTGAAAAATTTAAAAATATCATTGAAATTCCAATAAAAATCGAAATTTCACTTGGAAAACTTAAAATGGCTGTATCTCCTAAACCATGCGTCCTAGAGGGAAATGGGCCTTAATTCGTGACGCCATTAAAAATTTTAAAATTTCATTGAAAATCCATTAAAAATCTAAATTTCACTTGGAAAACTCAAAATGGCTGTATCTCCTTAACCATGCGTCCTAGAGGGAAATGGGCCTTAATTCGTGACCCCATTAAAAATTTTAAAATTTCATTGAAAATCCATTAAAAATCGAAATTTTACTTGGAAAACTTAAAATGGTTGTATCTCCTACACTATGCGTCCTAGAGGGAAATGGGCCTTAATTCGTGACCCCATTAAAAATTTAGAAATTTCACTGAAAATCCATTAAAAATCAAAATTTTACTTGGAAAACTTAAAATGGCTGTATCTCCTAAACTATGCGTCCTAGAGGGAAATGGGCCTTAATTCGTGACCTCATTGAAAAATTTAGAAATTTCACTGAAAATCCATTAAAAATCAAAATTTTACTTGGAAAACTTAAAATGGCTGTATCTCCTAAACCATGCGTCCTAGAGGGAAATGATCCTTAATTCGTGACCTTATAGAAAAATTTAAAAATATCACTGAAAATCCATTCAAAATTGAAATTTCACTTGGAAAACTTAAAATGGCTGTATCTCCTAAACTATGCGTCCTAGAGGGAAATGGGCCTTAATTCTGACCCCATTAAAAATATAGAAATTTCACTGAAAATCCATTAAAAATCGAAATTTTACTTGGAAAACTTAAAATGGCTGTATCTCCTAAACTATGCGTCCTAGGGGGAAATGGGCCTTAATTCGTGACCCCATTAAAAATTTAGAAATTTCACTAAAAATCGAAATTTTACTTGGAAAACTTAAAATGGCTGTATCTCCTAAACCATGCGTCCTAGAGGGAAATGAGCCTTAATTCGTGACCTTATTGAAAAATTTAAAAATATCACTGAAAATCCATTCAAAATCGAAATTTCACTTGGAAAACTTGAAATGGCTGTATCTCCTAAACCATGCGTCCTAGAGGGAAAAGGGCCTTAATTCATGACCCCATTAAAAATTTAGAAATTTCACTGAAAATCCATTCAAAATCGAAATTTTACTTGGAAAACTTGAAATGGCTGTATCTCCTAAACTATGCGTCCTAGAGGGAAATGGGCCTTAATTCGTGACCCCATTAAAAATTTAGAAATTTCACTGAAAATCCATTAAAAATCGAAATTTTACTTGGAAAACTTAAAATGGCTCTATCTCCTTAAACATGCGTCCTAGAGGGAAATTAGCCTTAATTCGTGACCCCATTAAAAATTTAGAAATTGCACTAAAAATCGAAATTTTACTTGGAAAACTTAAAATGGCTGTATCTCCTACACTATGAAAATCCATCAAAAATCAAAATTTTACTTGGAAAACTTAAAATGGCTGTATCTCCTAAACCATGCGTCCTAGAGGGAAATGATCCTTAATTCGTGACCTTATAGAAAAATTTAAAAATATCACTGAAAATCCATTCAAAATTGAAATTTCACTTGGAAAACTTAAAATGGCTGTATCTCCTAAACTATGCGTCCTAGAGGGAAATGGGCCTTAATTCTGACCCCATTAAAAATATAGAAATTTCACTGAAAATCCATTAAAAATCGAAATTTTACTTGGAAAACTTAAAATGGCTGTATCTCCTAAACTATGCGTCCTAGGGGGAAATGGGCCTTAATTCGTGACCCCATTAAAAATTTAGAAATTTCACTAAAAATCGAAATTTTACTTGGAAAACTTAAAATGGCTGTATCTCCTAAACCATGCGTCCTAGAGGGAAATGAGCCTTAATTCGTGACCTTATTGAAAAATTTAAAAATATCACTGAAAATCCATTCAAAATTGAAATTTCACTTGGAAAACTTAAAATGGCTGTATCTCCTAAACTATGCGTCCTAGAGGGAAATGGGCCTTAATTCGTGACCCCATTAAAAATTTAGAAATTTCACTGAAAATCCATTAAAAATCGAAATTTTGCTTGGAAAACTTAAAATGGCTGTATCTCCTAAACTATGCGTCCTGGAGGGAAATGGGCCTTAATTCATGACCCCATTAAAAATTTAGAAATTTCACTGAAAATCCATTCAAAATCGAAATTTTGCTTGGAAAACTTAAAATTGCTGTATCTCCTAAACTGTGCGTCCTAGAGGAAAATGGGCCTTAATTCGTGACCCCATTAAAAATTTAGAAATTGCACTAAAAATCGAAATTTTACTTGGAAAACTTAAAATGGCTGTATCTCCTACACTATGAAAATCCATCAAAAATCGAAATTTCACTTGGAAAACTTAAAATGGCTGTATCTCCTAAACCATGCGTCCTAGAGGGAAATGAGCCTTAATTCATGATCTTATTGAAAAATTTAAAAATATCACTGAAAATCCATTCAAAATCGAAATTTCACTTGGAAAACTTAAAATGGCTGTATCTCCTAAACTATGCGTCCTAGAGGGAAATGGGCCTTAATTCGTGACCCCATTAAAAATTTAGAAATTTCACTGAAAATCCATTAAAAATCGAAATTTTACTTGGAAAACTTAAAATGGCTGTATCTCCTAAACTATGCGTCCTAGAGGGAAATGGGCCTTTATTCGTGACCCCATTAAAAATTTAAAAATTTCATTAAAAATCCATTAAAAATTGAAATTTTACTTGGAAAACTTAAAATGGCTGTATCTCCTAAACTATACTTCCTAGAGGGAAATGAGCCTTAATTCGTGACCCCATTAAAAATTTAGAAATTTCACTAAAAATCGAAATTTTACTTGGAAAACTTAAAATGGCAGTATCTCCTAAACCATGCGTCCTAGAGGGAAATGAGCCTTAATTCGTGACCTTATTGAAAAATTTAAAAATATCACTGAAAATCCATTCAAAATCGAAATTTCACTTGGAAAACTTAAAATGGCTGTATCTCCTAAACCATGCGTCCTAGAGGGAAATGAGCCTTAATTCGTGACCTTATTGAAAAATTTAAAAATTCATTGAAAATCCATTAAAAATCTAAATTTTACTTGGAAAACTTAAAATGGCTGTATCTCCTAAACTATGCGTCCTAGAGGGAAATGAGCCTTAATTCGTGACCCCATTAAAAATTTAGAAATTTCACTGAAAATCCATTAAAAATCAAAATTTTACTTGGAAAACTTAAAATGGCTGTATCTCCTAAACTATGCGTCCTAGAGGGAAATGGGCCTTAATTCGTGACCCCATTAAAAATTTAGAAATTTCACTGAAAATCCATTAAAAATCGAAATTTTGCTTGGAAAACTTAAAATGGCTGTATCTCCTAAACTATGCGTCCTGGAGGGAAATGGGCCTTAATTCATGACCCCATTAAAAATTTAGAAATTTCACTGAAAATCCATTCAAAATCGAAATTTTGCTTGGAAAACTTAAAATTGCTGTATCTCCTAAACTGTGCGTCCTAGAGGAAAATGGGCCTTAATTCGTGACCCCATTAAAAATTTAGAAATTTCACTAAAAATCGAAATTTTACTTGGAAAACTTAAAATGGCTTTATCTCCTACACTATGAAAATCCATCAAAAATCGAAATTTCACTTGGAAAACTTAAAATGGCTGTATCTCCTAAACTATGCGTCCTAGAGGGAAATGGGCCATAATTCGTGACCCCATTAAAAATTTAGAAATTTCACTGAAAATCCATTAAAAATCGAAATTTTACTTGGAAAACTTAAAATGGCTGTATCTCCTAAACTATGCGTCCTAGAGAGAAATGGGCCTTAATTCGTGACCCCATTAAAAATTCAGTAATTTCACTGAAAATCTATTAAAAATCGAAATTTTACTTGGAAAACTTAAAATGGCTGTATCTCCTAAACCATGCGTCCTAGAGGGAAATGAGCCTTAATTCGTGACCCCATTGAAAATTTAAAAATTTCACTGAAAATCCATTAAAAATCGAAATTTTACTTGGAAAACTTAAAATGGCTGTATCTCCTAAACTATGCGTCCTAGAGGGAAATGGGCCTTATTCCGTGACCCCATTGAAAATTTAAAAATTTCATTGAAAATCCACTAAAAATCGAAATTTCACTTGGAAAACTTAAAATGGCTGTATCTCCTACACTATGAAAATCCATCAAAAATCGAAATTTCACTTGGAAAACTTAAAATGGCTGTATCTCCTAAACTATGCGTCCTAGAGGGAAATGGGCCATAATTCGTGACCCCATTAAAAATTTAGAAATTTCACTGAAAATCCATTAAAAATCGAAATTTTACATGGAAAACTTAAAATGGCTGTATCTCCTAAACTATGCGTCCTAGAGGGAAATGGGCCTTAATTCGTGACCCCATTAAAAATTCAGTAATTTCACTGAAAATCCATTAAAAATCGAAATTTTACTTGGAAAACTTAAAATGGCTGTATCTCCTAAACCATGCGTCCTAGAGGGAAATGAGCCTTAATTCGTGACCCCATTGAAAATTTAAAAATTTCACTGAAAATCCATTAAAAATCGAAATTTTACTTGGAAAACTTAAAATGGCTGTATCTCCTAAACTATGCGTCCTAGAGGGAAATGGGCCTTATTCCGTGACCCCATTGAAAATTTAAAAATTTCATTGAAAATCCACTAAAAATCGAAATTTCACTTGGAAAACTTAAAATGGCTGTATCTCCTAAACTATACTTCGTGGAGGGAAATTGAGCTTATTTCGTGACCCCATTAAAAATTTAGAAATTTCACTGAAAATCCATTAAAAATCGAAATTTTACTTGGAAAACTTAAAATGGCTGTATCTCCTAAACTATACGTCGTGGAGGGAAATGGAGCTTAATTCGTGACCCCATTAAAAATTTAGAAATTTCACTGAAAATCCATTAAAAATCGAAATTTTACTTGGAAAACTTAAAATGGCTGTATCTCCTAAACTATGCGTCCTAGAGGGAAATGGGCCTTAATTCGTGACCCCATTAAAAATTTAAAAATTTCATTAAAAATTGAAATTTTACTTGGAAAACTTAAAATGGCTGTATCTCCTAAACTATGCGTCCTAGAGGGAAATGGGCCTTAATTCGTGACCCCATTAAAAATTTAGAAATTTCACTGAAAATCCATTAAAAATCGAAATTTTACTTGGAAAACTTAAAATGGCTGTATCTCCTAAACCATGCGTCCTAGAGGGAAATGAGCCTTAATTCGTGACCTTATTGAAAAATTTAAAAATATCACTGAAAATCCATTCAAAATCGAAATTTCACTTGGAAAACTTAAAATGGCTGTATCTCCTAAACCATGCGTCCTAGAGGGAAATGGGCCTTAATTCGTGACCCCATTAAAAATTTTAAAATTTCATTGAAAATCCATTAAAAATCAAAATTTTACTTGGAAAACTTAAAATGGCTGTATCTCCTAAACTATGCGTCCTAGAGGGAAATGAGCCTTAATTCGTGACCCCATTAAAAATTTAGAAATTTCACTGAAAATCCATTAAAAATCAAAATTTTACTTGGAAAACTTAAAATGGCTGTATCTCCTAAACTATGCGTCCTAGAGGGAAATGAGCCTTAATTCGTGACCCCATTAAAAATTTAGAAATTTCACTGAAAATCCATTAAAAATCAAAATTTTACTTGGAAAACTTAAAATGGCTGTATCTCCTAAACTATGCGTCCTAGAGGGAAATGGGCCTTAATTCGTGACCCCATTAAAAATTTAGAAATTTCACTGAAAATCCATTAAAAATCGAAATTTTGCTTGGAAAACTTAAAATGGCTGTATCTCCTAAACTATGCGTCCTGGAGGGAAATGGGCCTTAATTCATGACCCCATTAAAAATTTAGAAATTTCACTGAAAATCCATTCAAAATCGAAATTTTGCTTGGAAAACTTAAAATTGCTGTATCTCCTAAACTGTGCGTCCTAGAGGAAAATGGGCCTTAATTCGTGACCCCATTAAAAATTTAGAAATTGCACTAAAAATCGAAATTTTACTTGGAAAACTTAAAATGGCTGTATCTCCTACACTATGAAAATCCATCAAAAATCGAAATTTCACTTGGAAAACTTAAAATGGCTGTATCTCCTAAACTATGCGTCCTAGAGGGAAATGGGCCATAATTCGTGACCCCATTAAAAATTTAGAAATTTCACTGAAAATCCATTAAAAATCGAAATTTTACTTGGAAAACTTAAAATGGCTGTATCTCCTAAACTATGCGTCCTAGAGAGAAATGGGCCTTAATTCGTGACCCCATTAAAAATTCAGTAATTTCACTGAAAATCTATTAAAAATCGAAATTTTACTTGGAAAACTTAAAATGGCTGTATCTCCTAAACCATGCGTCCTAGAGGGAAATGAGCCTTAATTCGTGACCCCATTGAAAATTTAAAAATTTCACTGAAAATCCATTAAAAATCGAAATTTTACTTGGAAAACTTAAAATGGCTGTATCTCCTAAACTATGCGTCCTAGAGGGAAATGGGCCTTATTCCGTGACCCCATTGAAAATTTAAAAATTTCATTGAAAATCCACTAAAAATCGAAATTTCACTTGGAAAACTTAAAATGGCTGTATCTCCTAAACTATACGTCGTGGAGGGAAATTGAGCTTATTTCGTGACCCCATTAAAAATTTAGAAATTTCACTGAAAATCCATTAAAAATCGAAATTTTACTTGGAAAACTTAAAATGGCTGTATCTCCTAAACTATACGTCGTGGAGGGAAATGGAGCTTAATTCGTGACCCCATTAAAAATTTAGAAATTTCACTGAAAATCCATTAAAAATCGAAATTTTACTTGGAAAACTTAAAATGGCTGTATCTCCTAAACTATGCGTCCTAGAGGGAAATGGGCCTCAAATCGTGACCCCATTAAAAATTTAAAAATTTCATTGAAAATCCATTAAAAATCGAAATTTTACTTGGAAAACTTAAAATGGCTGTATCTCCTACACTATGAAAATCCATCAAAAATCGAAATTTCACTTGGAAAACTTAAAATGGCTGTATCTCCTAAACTATGCGTCCTAGAGGGAAATGGGCCATAATTCGTGACCCCATTAAAAATTTAGAAATTTCACTGAAAATCCATTAAAAATCGAAATTTTACTTGGAAAACTTAAAATGGCTGTATCTCCTAAACTATGCGTCCTAGAGGGAAATGGGCCTTAATTCGTGACCCCATTAAAAATTCAGTAATTTCACTGAAAATCCATTAAAAATCGAAATTTTACTTGGAAAACTTAAAATGGCTGTATCTCCTAAACCATGCGTCCTAGAGGGAAATGGGCCTTAATTCGTGACCCCATTGAAAATTTAAAAATTTCACTGAAAATCCATTAAAAATCGAAATTTTACTTGGAAAACTTAAAATGGCTGTATCTCCTAAACTATGCGTCCTAGAGGGAAATGGGCCTTATTCCGTGACCCCATTGAAAATTTAAAAATTTCATTGAAAATCCACTAAAAATCGAAATTTCACTTGGAAAACTTAAAATGGCTGTATCTCCTAAACTATACGTCGTGGAGGGAAATTGAGCTTATTTCGTGACCCCATTAAAAATTTAGAAATTTCACTGAAAATCCATTAAAAATCGAAATTTTACTTGGAAAACTTAAAATGGCTGTATCTCCTAAACTATACGTCGTGGAGGGAAATGGAGCTTAATTCGTGACCCCATTAAAAATTTAGAAATTTCACTGAAAATCCATTAAAAATCGAAATTTTACTTGGAAAACTTAAAATGGCTGTATCTCCTAAACTATGCGTCCTAGAGGGAAATGGGCCTTAATTCGTGACCCCATTAAAAATTTAAAAATTTCATTAAAAATTGAAATTTTACTTGGAAAACTTAAAATGGCTGTATCTCCTAAACTATGCGTCCTAGAGGGAAATGGGCCTTAATTCGTGACCCCATTAAAAATTTAGAAATTTCACTGAAATTAAAAATCGAAATTTTACTTGGAAAACTTAAAATGGCTGTATCTCCTAAACCATGCGTCCTAGAGGGAAATGAGCCTTAATTCGTGACCTTATTGAAAAATTTAAAAATATCACTGAAAATCCATTCAAAATCGAAATTTCACTTGGAAAACTTAAAATGGCTGTATCTCCTAAACCATGCGTCCTAGAGGGAAATGGGCCTTAATTCGTGACCCCATTAAAAATTTTAAAATTTCATTGAAAATCCATTAAAAATCGAAATTTTACTTGGAAAACTTAAAATGGCTGTATCTCCTGAACTATGCTTCCTAGAGGGAAATGGGCCTTAATTCGTGACCCCATTAAAAATTTAGAAATTTCACTAAAAATCGAAATCACTGAAAATCCATTCAAAATCGAAATTTCACTTGGAAAACTTAAAATGGCTGTATCTCCTAAACCATGCGCCCTAGAGGGAAATGGGCCTTAATTCGTGACCCCATTAAAAAGTTTAAAATTTCATTGAAAATCCATTAAAAATCGAAATTTTACTTGGAAAACTTAAAATGACTGTATCTCCTTAACCATGTGTCCTAGAGGGAAATTAGCCTTAATTCGTGACCTTATTGAAAAATTTAAAAATATCACTGAAAATCCATTCAAAATCGAAATTTCACTTGGAAAACTTAAAATGGCTGTATCTCCTAAACCATGCGTCCTAAAGGGAAATGGGCCTTAATTCGTGACCCCATTAAAAATTTAGAAATTTCACTAAAAATCGAAATTTTACTTGGAAAACTTAAAATGGCTGTATCTCCTAAACCATGCGTCCTAGAGGGAAATGGGCCTTGATTCGTGACCCCATTAAAAATTTAAAAATATCACTGAAAATCCTTTCAAAATCGAAATTTCACTTGGAAAACTTAAAATGGCTGTATCTCCTAAACTATGCGTCCTAGAGGGAAATGGGCCTTAATTCGTGACCCCATTAAAAATTTAGAAATTTCACTGAAAATCCATTAAAAATCGAAATTTTACTTGGAAAACTTAAAATGGCTGTATCTCCTAAACTATGCGTCCTAGAGGGAAATGGGCCTTAATTCGTGACCCCATTAAAAATTTAAAAATTTCATTAAAAATCCATTAAAAATTGAAATTTTACTTGGAAAACTTAAAATGGCTGTATCTCCTAAACTATGCGTCCTAGAAGGACATGAGCCTTAATTCGTGACCCCATTAAAAATTTAGAAATTTCGCTGAAAATCCATTAAAAATCGAAATTTTGCTTAGAAAACTTAAAATGGCTGTATCTTCTAAACTATGCGTCCTAGAGGGAAATGGGCCATAATTCGTGACCCCATTAAAAATTTAGAAATTTCACTAAAAATCGAAATTTTACTTGGAAAACTTAAAATGGCTTTATCTCCTACACTATGAAAATCCATCAAAAATCGAAATTTCACTTGGAAAACTTAAAATGGCTGTATCTCCTAAACTATGCGTCCTAGAGGGAAATGGGCCATAATTCGTGACCCCATTAAAAATTTAGAAATTTCACTGAAAATCCATTAAAAATCGAAATTTTACTTGGAAAACTTAAAATGGCTGTATCTCCTAAACTATGCGTCCTAGAGGGAAATGGGCCTTAATTCGTGACCCCATTAAAAATTTAAAAATTTCATTAAAAATCCATTAAAAATCGAAATTTTACATGGAAAACTTAAAATGGCTGTATCTCCTAAACCATGCGTCCTAGAGGGAAATGGGCCTTGATTCGTGACCCCATTAAAAATTAAAAAATATCACTGAAAATCCATTCAAAATCGTAATTTCACTTGGAAAACTTAAAATGGCTGTATCTCCTAAACTATGCGTCCTAGAGGGAAATGGGCCTTAATTCGTGACCCCATTAAAAATTTAGAAATTTCACTGAAAATCCATTCAAAATCGAAATTTCACTTGGAAAACGTAAAATGGCTGTATCTCCTAAACTATGCGTCCTAGAGGGAAATGGGCCTTAATTCGTGACCCCATTAAAAATTTAGAAATTTCACTAAAAATCGAAATTTTACTTGGAAAACTTAAAATGGCTGTATCTCCTAAACCATGCGTCCTAGAGGGAAATGGGCCTTGATTCGTGACCCCATTAAAAATTTTAAAATATCACTGAAAATCCATTCAAAATCGAAATTTCACTTGGAAAACTTAAAATGGCTGTATCTCCTAAACTATGCGTCCTAGAAGGACATGGGCCTTAATTCGTGACCCCATTAAAAATTTATAAATTTCGCTGAAAATCCATTAAAAATCGAAATTTTGCTTAGAAAACTTAAAATGGCTGTATCTTCTAAACTATGCGTCCTAGAGGGAAATGGGCCATAATTCGTGACCCCATTAAAAATTTAGAAATTTCACTAAAAATCGAAATTTTACTTGGAAAACTTAAAATGGCTGTATCTCCTAAACCATGCGTCCTAGAGGGAAATGGGCCTTGATTCGTGACCCCATTAAAAATTTTAAAATATCACTGAAAATCCATTCAAAATCGAAATTTCACTTGGAAAACTTAAAATGGCTGTATCTCCTAAACTATGCGTCCTAGAGGGAAATGGGCCTTAATTCGTGACCCCATTAAAAATTTAGAAATTTCACTAAAAATCGAAATTTTACTTGGAAAACTTAAAATGGCTGTATCTCCTAAACCATGCGTCCTAGAGGGAAATGAGCCTTAATTCGTGACCTTATTGAAAAATTTAAAAATATCTATGAAAATCCATTCAAAATCGAAATTTCACTTGGAAAACTTAAAATGGCTGTATCTCCTAAACCATGCGTCCTAGAAATCACTGAAAATCCATTCAAAATCGAAATTTCACTTGGAAAACTTAAAATGGCTGTATCTCCTAAACCATGCGTCCTAGAGGGAAATGGGCCTTGATTCGTGACCCCATTAAAAATTTAGAAATTTCACTGAAAATCCATTAAAAATCGAAATTTTACTTGGAAAACTTAAAATGGCTGTATCTCCTAAACCATGCGTCCTAGAGGGAAATTAGCCTTAATTCGTGACCTTATTGAAAAATTTAAAAATATCACTGAAAATCCATTCAAAATCGAAATTTCACTTGGAAAACTTAAAATGGCTGTATCTCCTAAACCATGTGTCCTAGAGGGAAATGGGCCATTAAAAGTTTAAAAATTTCATTAAAAATCCATTAAAAATTGAAATTTTACTTGGAAAACTTAAAATGGCTGTATCTCCTAAACTATGCGTCCTAGAGGGACATGGGCCTTAATTCGTGACCCCATTAAAAATTTAGAAATTTCACTGAAAATCCATTAAAAATCGAAATTTTACTTGGAAAACTTAAAATGGCTGTATCTCCTAAACCATGCGTCCTAGAGGGAAATTAGCCTTAATTCGTGACCTTATTGAAAAATTTTAAAATATCACTGAAAATCCATTCAAAATCGAAATTTCACTTGGAAAACTTAAAATGGCTGTATCTCCTAAACCATGTGTCCTAGAGGGAAATGGGCCATTAAAAATTTAAAAATTTCATTAAAAATCCATTAAAAATTGAAATTTTACTTGGAAAACTTAAAATGGCTGTATCTCCTAAACTATGCGTCCTAGAGGGACATGGGCCTTAATTCGTGACCCCATTAAAAATTTAGAAATTTCACTGAAAATCCATTAAAAATCGAAATTTCACTTGGAAAACTTAAAATGGCTGTATCTCCTAAACCATGCGTTCTAGAGGGAAATTAGCCTTAATTCGTGACCTTATTGAAAAATTTAAAAATATCACTGAAAATCCATTCAAAATCGAAATTTCACTTGGAAAACTTAAAATGGCTGTATCTCCTAAACCATGTGTCCTAGAGGGAAATGGGCCATTAAAAATTTAAAAATTTCATTAAAAATCCATTAAAAATTTAAATTTTACTTGGAAAACTTAAAATGGCTGTATCTCCTAAACCATGCGTCCTAGAGGGAAATGGGCCTTAATTCGTGACCCCATTAAAAATTTAAAAATATCACTGAAAATCCATTCAAAATCGAAATTTCACTTGGAAAACTTAAAATGGCTGTATCTCCTAAACCATGTGTCCTAGAGGGAAATGGGCCATTAAAAATTTAAAAATTTCATTAAAAATCCATTAAAAATTGAAATTTTACTTGGAAAACTTAAAATGGCTGTATCTCCTAAACTATGCGTCCTAGAGGGACATGGGCCTTAATTCGTGACCCCATTAAAAATTTAGAAATTTCACTGAAAATCCATTAAAAATCGAAATTTTACTTGGAAAACTTAAAATGGCTGTATCTCCTAAACCATGCGTCCTAGAGGGAAATTAGCCTTAATTCGTGACCTTATTGAAAAATTTAAAAATATCACTGAAAATCCATTCAAAATCGAAATTTCACTTGGAAAACTTAAAATGGCTGTATCTCCTAAACCATGCGTCCTAGAGGGAAATGGGCCTTGATTCGTGACCCCATTAAAAATTTTAAAATATCACTGAAAATCCATTCAAAATCGAAATTTCACTTGGAAAACTTAAAATGGCTGTATCTCCTAAACTATGCGTCCTAGAGGGAAATGGGCCTTAATTCGTGACCCCATTAAAAATTTTGAAATTTCACTGAAAATCCATTAAAAATCGAAATTTTACTTGGAAAACTTAAAATGGCTGTATCTCCTAAACTATGCGTCCTAGAGGGAAATGGGCCTTTATTCGTGACCCCATTAAAAATTTCATTAAAAATCAATTAAAAATTGAAATTTTACTTGGAAAACTTAAGATGGCTGTATCTCCTAAACTATGCGTCCTAGAGGGAAATGGGCCTTAATTCGTGACCCCATTAAAAATTTAGAAATTTCACTAAAAATCGAAATTTTACTTGGAAAACTTAAAATGGCTGTATCTCCTAAACTATGCGTCCTAGAGGGAAATGAGCCTTAATTCGTGACCCCATTAAAAATTTATAAATTTCACTGAAAATCCATTAAAAATCGAAATTTTGCTTAGAAAACTTAAAATGGCTGTATCTTCTAAACTATGCGTCCTAGAGGGAAATGGGCCATAATTCGTGACCCCATTAAAAATTTAGAAATTTCGTTGAAAATCCATTCAAAATCGAAATTTCACTTGGAAAACTTAAAATGGCTGTATCTCCTAAACTATGCGTCCCAGAGGGAAATGGGCCTTAATTCGTGACCCCATTAAAAATTTAGAAATTTCACTGAAAATCCATTAAAAATCGAAATTTCACTTGGAAAACTTAAAATGGCTGTATCTCCTAAACTATGCGTCCTAGAGGGAAATGGGCCTTTATTCGTGACCCCATTAAAAATTTAAAAATTTCATTAAAAATCCATTAAAAATCGAAATTTTACTTGGAAAACTTAAAATGGCTGTATCTCTTAAACTATGCGTCCTAGAGGGACATGGGCCTTAATTCGTGACCCCATTAAAAATTTATAAATTTTACTGAAAATCAATTAAAAATCGAAATTTTGCTTAGAAAACTTAAAATGGCTGTATCTTCTAAACTATGCGTCCTAGAGGGAAATGGGCCATAATTCGTGACCCCATTAAAAATTTAGAAATTTCATTGAAAATCCATTAAAAATCGAAATTTTACTTGGAAAACTTAAAATGGCTGTATCTCCTAAACTATGCTTCCTAGAGGGAAATGGGCCTTAATTCGTGACCCCATTAAAAATTTAGAAATTTCACTAAAAATCGAAATTTTACTTGGAAAACTTAAAATGGCTGTATCTCCTAAGCCATGCGTCCTAGAGGGAAATGGGCCTTGATTCGTGACCCCATTAAAAATTTAAAAATATCACTGAAAATCCATTCAAAATCGAAATTTTACTTGGAAAACTTAAAATGGCTGTATCTCCTAAACTATGCGTCCTAGAAGGACATGGGCCTTAATTCGTGACCCCATTAAAAATTTAAAAATTTCATTAAAAATCCATTAAAAATTGAAATTTTACTTGGAAAACTTAAAATGGCTGTATCTCCTAAACTATGCGTCCTAGAGGGACATGGGCCTTAATTCGTGACCCCATTAAAAATTTAGAAATTTCACTAAAAATCGAAATTTTACTTGGAAAACTTAAAATGGCTGTATCTCCTAAACCATGTTTCCTAGAGTGAAATGGGCCTTAATTCGTGACCCCATTAAAAAATTTAGAAATTTCACTAAAAATCGAAATTTTACTTGGAAAACTTAAAATGGCTGTATCTCCTAAACCATGCGTCCTAGAGGGAAATGGGCCTTGATTCGTGACCCCATTAAAAATTTAAAAATATCACTGAAAATCCATTCAAAATCGAAATTTCACTTGGAAAACTTAAAATGGCTGTATCTCCTAAACTATGCGTCCTAGAGGGAAATGGGCCTTAATTCGTGACCCCATTAAAAATTTAGAATTTTCACTGAAAATCCATTCAAAATCGAAATTTCACTTGGAAAACGTAAAATGGCTGTATCTCCTAAACTATGCGTCCTAGAGGGAAATGGGCCTTAATTCGTGACCCCATTAAAAATTTAGAAATTTCACTGAAAATCCATTAAAAATCGAAATTTTACTTGGAAAACTTAAAATGGCTGTATCTCCTAAACTATGCGTCCTAGAGGGAAATGGGCCTTTATTCGTGACCCCATTAAAAATTTAAAAATTTCATTAAAAATCCATTAAAAATTGAAATTTTACTTGGAAAACTTAAAATGGCTGTATCTCTTAAACTATGCGTCCTAGAGGGACATGGGCCTTAATTCGTGACCCCATTAAAAATTTATAAATTTTACTGAAAATCCATTAAAAATCGAAATTTTGCTTAGAAAACTTAAAATGGCTGTATCTTCTAAACTATGCGTCCTAGAGGGAAATGGGCCATAATTCGTGACCCCATTAAAAATTTAGAAATTTCATTGAAAATCCATTAAAAATCGAAATTTTACTTGGAAAACTTAAAATGGCTGTATCTCCTAAACTATGCTTCCTAGAGGGAAATGGGCCTTAATTCGTGACCCCATTAAAAATTTAGAAATTTCACTAAAAATCGAAATTTTACTTGGAAAACTTAAAATGGCTGTATCTCCTAAGCCATGCGTCCTAGAGGGAAATGGGCCTTGATTCGTGACCCCATTAAAAATTTAAAAATATCACTGAAAATCCATTCAAAATCGAAATTTTACTTGGAAAACTTAAAATGGCTGTATCTCCTAAACTATGCGTCCTAGAGGGACATGGGCCTTAATTCGTGACCCCATTAAAAATTTAAAAATTTCATTAAAAATCCATTAAAAATTGAAATTTTACTTGGAAAACTTAAAATGGCTGTATCTCCTAAACTATGCGTCCTAGAGGGACATGGGCCTTAATTCGTGACCCCATTAAAAATTTAGAAATTTCACTGAAAATCCATTAAAAATCGAAATTTTACTTGGAAAACTTAAAATGGCTGTATCTCCTAAACTATGCGTCCTAGAGGGAAATGGCTGTATCTCCTAAACTATGCTTCCTAGAGGGAAATGGGCCTTAATTCGTGACCCCATTAAAAATTTAGAAATTTCACTAAAAATCGAAATTTTACTTGGAAAACTTAAAATGGCTGTATCTCCTAAGCCATGCGTCCTAGAGGGAAATGGGCCTTGATTCGTGACCCCATTAAAAATTTAAAAATATCACTGAAAATCCATTCAAAATCGAAATTTCACTTGGAAAACTTAAAATGGCTGTATCTCCTAAACTATGCGTCCTAGAGGGAAATGGGCCTTAATTCGTGACCCCATTAAAAATTTAGAAATTTCACTGAAAATCCATTAAAAATCGAAATTTTACTTGGAAAACTTAAAATGGCTGTATCTCCTAAACTATGCGTCCTAGAGGGAAATGGGCCTTTATTCGTGACCCCATTAAAAATTTAAAAATTTCACTGAAAATCCATTAAAAATTGAAATTTTACTTGGAAAACTTAAAATGGCTGTATCTTCTAAACTATGCGTCCTAGAGGGACATGGGCCTTAATTCGTGACCCCATTAAAAATTTATAAATTTCACTGAAAATCCATTAAAAATCGAAATTTTGCTTAGAAAACTTAAAATGGCTGTATCTTCTAAACTATGCGTCCTAGAGGGAAATGGCTGTATCTCCTAAACTATGCTTCCTAGAGGGAAATGGGCCTTAATTCGTGACCCCATTAAAAATTTAGAAATTTCACTAAAAATCGAAATTTTACTTGGAAAACTTAAAATGGCTGTATCTCCTAAACCATGCGTCCTAGAGGGAAATGAGCCTTAATTCGTGACCTTATTGAAAAATTTAAAAATATCACTGAAAATCCATTCAAAATCGAAATTTCACTTGGAAAACTTAAAATGGCTGTATCTCCTAAACCATGCGTCCTAGAGGGAAATGAGCCTTAATTCGTGACCTTATTGAAAAATTTAAAAATATCACTGAAAATCCATTCAAAATCGAAATTTCACTTGGAAAACTTAAAATGGCTGTATCTCCTAAACCATGCGTCCTAGAGGGAAATGGGCCTTAATTCGTGACCCCATTAAAAAGTTTAAAATTTCATTGAAAATCCATTAAAAATCGAAATTTTACTTGGAAAACTTAAAATGGCTGTATCTCCTAAACTATGCGTCCTAGAGGGAAATGGGCCTTAATTCGTGACCCCATTAAAAATTTAGAAATTTCACTGAAAATCCATTAAAAATCGAAATTTTACTTGGAAAACTTAAAATGGCTGTATCTCCTTAACCATGCGTCCTAGAGGGAAATTAGCCTTAATTCGTGACCTTATTGAAAAATTTAAAAATATCACTGAAAATCCATTCAAAATCGAAATTTCACTTGGAAAACTTAAAATGGCTGTATCTCCTAAACCATGCGTCCTAGAGGGAAATGGGCCATTAAAAATTTAAAAATTTCATTAAAAATCCATTAAAAATTGAAATTTTACTTGGAAAACTTAAAATGGCTGTATCTCCTAAACTATGCGTCCTAGAGGGACATGGGCCTTAATTCGTGACCCCATTAAAAATGTATAAATTTCACTGAAAATCCATTAAAAATCGAAATTTTGCTTAGAAAACTTAAAATGGCTGTATCTTCTAAACTATGCGTCCTAGAGGGAAATGGGCCTTAATTCGTGACCCCCTTAAAAATTTAGAAATTTCACTAAAAATCGAAATTTTACTTGGAAAACTTAAAATGGCTGTATCTCCTAAACCATGCGTCCTAGAGGGAAATGAGCCTTAATTCGTGACCTTATTGAAAAATTTAAAAATATCACTGAAAATCCATTCAAAATCGAAATTTCACTTGGAAAACTTAAAATGGCTGTATCTCCTAAACCATGCGTCCTAGAGGGAAATGAGCCTTAATTCGTGACCTTATTGAAAAATTTAAAAATATCACTGAAAATCCATTCAAAATCGAAATTTCACTTGGAAAACTTAAAATGGCTGTATCTCCTAAACCATGCGTCCTAGAGGGAAATGGGCCTTAATTCGTGACCCCATTAAAAAGTTTAAAATTTCATTGAAAATCCATTAAAAATCGAAATTTTACTTGGAAAACTTAAAATGGCTGTATCTCCTAAACTATGCGTCCTAGAGGGAAATGGGCCTTAATTCGTGACCCCATTAAAAATTTAGAAATTTCACTGAAAATCCATTAAAAATCAAAATTTTACTTGGAAAACTTAAAATGGCTGTATCTCCTAAACTATGCGTCCTAGAGGGAAATGGGCCTTAATTTGTGACCCCATTAAAAATTTAAAAATTTCATTGAAAATCCATTAAAAATCGAAATTTCACTTGGAAAACTTAAAATGGCTGTATCTCCTAAACTATGCGTCCTAGAGGGAAATGGGCCTTATTTCGTGACCCCATTAAAAATTTAAAATTTTTATTGAAAATCCATTAAAAATTGAAATTTTACTTGGAAAACTTAAAACGGCTGTATCTCCTAAACTATGCGTCCTAGAGGGAAATGGGCCTTATTACGTGACCCCATTAAAAATTTAAAATTTTTATTGAAAATCCATTAAAAATTGAAATTTCACTTTGAAATTTTAAAATGGCTGTATCTCCTAAACTATGCGTCCTAGAGGGAAATGGGCCTTGATTCGTGACCCCATTAAAAATTTTAAAATTTCATTGAAAATCCATTAAAATTCGAAATTTCATTTGGAAAACTTAAAATGGAAATGGGCCTTAATTCGTGACCCCATTAAAAATTAAAAAATTTCATTGAAAATCCAATAAAAATCGAAATTTAACTTGGAAAACTTAAAATGGCTGTATCTCCTAAACTATGCGTCCTAGAGGGAAATGGGCCTCAAATCGTGACCCCATTGAAAATTTAAAAATTTCATTTTAAATCCACTAAAAATCGAAATTTCACTTGGAAAACTTAAAATGGCTGTATCTCCTAAACTATACGTCGTGGAGGGAAATGGAGCTTAATTCGTGACCCCATTAAAAATTTAGAAATTTCACTGAAAATCCATTAAAAATCGAAATTTCACTTGGAAAACTTAAAATGGCTGTATCTCCTAAACCATGCGTCCTAGAGGGAAATGTGCCTTAATTCGTGACCTTATTGAAAAATTTAAAAATATCACTGAAAATCCATTCAAAATCGAAATTTCACTTGGAAAACTTAAAATGGCTGTATCTCCTAAACCATGCGTCCTAGAGGGAAATGGGCCTTAATTCGTGACCCCATTAAAAATTTAGAAATTTCACTGAAAATCCATTAAAAATCGAAATTTCACTTGGAAAACTTAAAATGGCTGTATCTCCTAAACTATACGTCGTGGAGGGAAATGGAGCTTAATTCGTGACCCCATTAAAAATTTAGAAATTTCACTGAAAATCCATTAAAAATCGAAATTTCACTTGGAAAACTTAAAATGGCTGTATCTCCTAAACCATGCGTCCTAGAGGGAAATGGGCCTTAATTCGTGACCCCATTAAAAATTTTAAAATTTCATTGAAAATCCATTAAAAATCGAAATTTTACTTGGAAAACTTAAAATGGCTGTATCTCCTAAACTATGCGTCTTAGAGGGAAATGGGCCTTAATTCGTGACCCCATTAAAAATTTAGAAATTTCACTGAAAATCCATTCAAAATCGAAATTTTACTTGGAAAACTTAAAATTGCTGTATCTCCTAAACTATGCGTCCTATGGGCCTTTATTCGTGATCCCATTAAAAATTTAAAAATTTCATTAAAAATCCATTAAAAATTGAAATTTTACTTGGAAAACTTAAAATGGCTGTATCTCCTAAACTATGCGTCCTAGAGGGACATGGGCCTTAATTCGTGACCCCATTAAAAATTTAGAAATTTCACTGAAAATCCATTAAAAATCGAAATTTTGCTTAGAAAACTTAAAATGGCTGTATCTCCTAAACTATGCGTCCTAGAGGGAAATGGGCCATAATTCGTGACCCAATTAAAAATTTAGAAATTTCACTGAAAATCCATTAAAAATCGAAATTTTACTTGGAAAACTTAAAATGGCTGTATCTCCTAAACTATGCGTCCTAGAGGGAAATGGGCCTTAATTCGTGACCCCATTAAAAATTCAGAAATTTCACTGAAAATCCATTAAAAATCGAAATTTTACTTGGAAAACTTAAAATGGCTGTATCTTCTAAACTATGCGTCCTAGAGGGAAATGGGCCTTAATTCGTGACCCCATTAAAAATTTAGAAATTTCACTGAAAATCCATTAAAAATCGAAATTTTACTTGGAAAACTTAAAATGGCTGTATCTCCTAAACCATGCGTCCTAGAGGGAAATGAGCCTTAATTCGTGACCTTATTGAAAAATTTAAAAATATCACTGAAAATCCATTCAAAATCGAAATTTCACTTGGAAAACTTAAAATGGCTGTATCTCCTAAACTATGCGTCCTAGAGGGAAATGGGCCTTAATTCGTGACCCCATTAAAAATTTAAAAATTTCATTGAAAATCCATTAAAAATCGAAATTTCACTTGGAAAATTTAAAATGGCTGTATCTCCTAAACTATGCGTCCTAGAGGGAAATGGGCCTTAAATTGTGACCCCATTAAAAATTTAAAAATTTCATTGAAAATCCATTAAAAATCGAAATTTCACTTGCAAAACTTAAAATTGCTGTATCTCCTAAACTATGCGTCCTAGAGGGAAATGGGCCTTAATTCGTGACCCCATTAAAAATTTTAAAATTTCATTGAAAATCCATTAAAAATCGAAATTTCACTTGCAAAATTTAAAATGGCTGTATCTCCTAAACTATGCGCCTTAGAGGGAAATGGGCCTTATTTCGTGACCCCATTAAAAATTTAAAAATTTCATTGAAAATCGATTAAAAATCGAAATTTTGCTTGGAAAACTTAAAATGGCTGTATCTCCTAAACTATGCGTCCTAGAAGGAAATGGGCCTTATTTCGTGACCCCATTAAAAATTTAAAATTTTCATTGAAAATCCATTAAAAATTGAAATTTTACTTGGAAAACTTAAAATGGCTGTATCTCCTAAACTATGCGTCCTAGAGGGAAATGGGCCTTAATTCGTGACCCCATTAAAAATTTAGAAATTTCACTGAAAATCCATTAAAAATCGAAATTTCACTTGGAAAACTTAAAATGGCTGTATCTCCTAAACTATGCGTCCTAGAGGGAAATGGGCCTTATTTCGTGACCCCATTAAAAATTTAAAATTTTTATTGAAAATCCAATCGAAATTTTACTTGGAAAACTTAAAATGGCTGTATCTCCTAAACTATGCGTCCTAGAGGGAAATGGGCCTTAATTCGTGGCTGTATCTTCTAAACTATGCGTCCTAGAGGGAAATGGGCCTTAATTCGTGACCCCATTAAAAATTTAATTCGTGACCCCATTAAAAATTTAAAAATTTCATTGAAAATCCATTAAAAATCGAAATTTTGCTTGGAAAACTTAAAATGGCTGTATCTCCTAAACTATGCGTCCTAGAGGGAAATGGGCCTTATTTCGTGACCCCATTAAAAATTTAAAATTTTCATTAAAAATCCATTAAAAATTGAAATTTTACTTGGAAAACTTAAAATGGCTGTATCTCCTAAACTATGCGTCCTAGAGGGAAATGGGCCTTAATTCGTGACCCCATTAAAAATTTAGAAATTTCACTGAAAATCCATTAAAAATCGAAATTTCACTTGGAAAACTTAAAATGGCTGTATCTCCTAAACTATGCGCCTTAGAGAGAAATGGGCCTTATTTCGTGACCCCATTAAAAATTTAAAAATTTCATTGAAAATCGATTAAAAATCGAAATTTTGCTTGGAAAACTTAAAATGGCTGTATCTCCTAAACTATGCGTCCTAGAGGGAAATGGGCCTTATTTCGTGACCCCATTAAAAATTTAGAAATTTCACTGAAAATCCATTAAAAATCGAAATTTCACTTGGAAAACTTAAAATGGCTGTATCTCCTAAACTATGCGTCCTAGAGGGAAATGGGCCTTATTTCGTGACCCCATTAAAAATTTAAAATTTCATTGAAAATCCAATCGAAATTTTACTTGGAAAACTTAAAATGGCTGTATCTCCTAAACTATGCGCCCTAGAGGGAAATGGGCCTTAATTCGTGGCTGTATCTTCTAAACTATGCGTCCTAGAGGGAAATGGGCCTTAATTCGTGACCCCATTAAAAATTTAATTCGTGACTCCATTAAAAATTTAAAAATTTCATTGAAAATCCATTAAAAAGCGAAATTTTGCTTGGAAAACTTAAAATGGCTGTATCTCCTAAACTATGCGTCCTAGAGGGAAATGGGCCTTATTTCGTGACCCCATTAAAAATTTAAAATTTTTATTGAAAATCCATTAAAAATTTAAATTTCACTTTGAAATTTTAAAATGGCTGTATCTCCTAAACTATGCGTCCTAGAGGGAAATGGGCCTTGATTCGTGACCCCATTAAAAATTTTAAAATTTCATTGAAAATCCATTAAAATTCGAAATTTCATTTGGAAACTTTAAAATGAGCCTTAATTCGTGACCCCATTAAAAATAAAAAATTTCATTGAAAATCCAATAAAAATCGAAATTTAACTTGGAAAACTTAAAATGGCTGTATCTCCTAAACTATGCGTCCTAGAGGGAAATGGGCCTTAATTCGTGACCCCATTGAAAATTTAAAAATTTCATTGAAAATCCACTAAAAATCGAAATTTCACTTGGAAAACTTAAAATGGCTGTATCTCCTAAACTATACGTCGTGGAGGGAAATGGAGCTTAATTCGTGACCCCATTGAAAATTTAAAAATTTCATTGAAAATCCATTAAAAATCGAAATTTCACTTGGAAAACTTAAAATGGCTGTATCTCCTAAACTTATTTCGTGACCCCATTGAAAATTTAAAAATTTCATTGAAAATCCAATAAAAATCGAAATTTCACTTGGAAAACTTAAAATGGCTGTATCTCCTAAACTATGCGTCCTAGAGGGAAATGGGCCTTAATTCGTGACCCCATTAAAAATTTAAAAATTTCATTGAAAATCCATTAAAAATCGAAATTTCACTTGGAAAATTTAAAATGGCTGTATCTCCTAAACTATGCGTCCTAGAGGGAAATGGGCCTTAATTTGTGACCCCATTAAAAATTTAAAAATTTCATTGAAAATCCATTAAAAATCGAAATTTCACTTGCAAAACTTAAAATTGCTGTATCTCCTAAACTATACGTCGTGGAGGGAAATGGAGCTTATTTCGTGACCCCATTAAAAATTTAGAAATTTCACTGAAAATCCATTAAAAATCGAAATTTCACTTGGAAAACTTAAAATGGCTGTATCTCCTAAACTATGCGTCCTAGAGGGAAATGGGCCATATTTCGTGACCCCATTACAAATTTAAAAATTTCATTGAAAATCCACTAAAAATCGAAATTTCACTTGGAAAACTTAAAATGGCTGTATCTCCTAAACTATACGTCGTGGAGGGAAATGGAGCTTATTTCGTGACCCCATTAAAAATTTAGAAATTTCACAGAAAATCCATTAAAAATCGAAATTTTACTTGGAAAACTTAAAATGGCTGTATCTCCTTAACTATGCGTCCTAGAGGGAAATGGGCCTTAATTCGTGACCCCATTAAAAATTTAAAAATTTCATTGAAAATCCATTAAAAATTGAAATTTCACTTGGAAAACTTTAAATGGCTGTATCTCCTAAACTATGCGTCATAGAAGGAAATGGGCCTTAATTTCGTGACCTTATTGAAAAATTTAAAAATATCACTGAAAATCCATTCAAAATCGAAATTTCACTTGGAAAACTTAAAATGGCTGTATCTCCTAAACCATGCGTCCTAGAGGGAAATGGGCCTTAATTCGTGACCCCATTAAAAATTTTAAAATTTCATTGAAAATCCATTAAAAATTGAAATTTTACTTGGAAAACTTAAAATGGCTGTATCTCCTAAACTATGCGTCCTAGAGGGAAATGGGCCATAATTCGTGACCCAATTAAAAATTTAAAAATTTCACTGAAAATCCATTAAAAATCGAAATTTTACTTGGAAAACTTAAAATGGCTGTATCTCCTAAACTATGCGTCCTAGAGGGAAATGGGCCTTAATTCGTGACCCCATTAAAAATTCAGAAATTTCACTGAAAATCCATTAAAAATCGAAATTTTACTTGGAAAACTTAAAATGGCTGTATCTCCTAAACCATGCGTCCTAGAGGGAAATGGGCCTTAATTCGTGACCCCATTAAAAATTCAGAAATTTCACTGAAAATCCATTAAAAATCTAAATTTTACTTGGAAAACTTAAAATGGCTGTATCTCCTAAACTATGCGTCTTAGAGGGAAATGGGCCTTAATTCGTGACCCCATTAAAAATTTAGAAATTTCACTGAAAATTCATTAAAAATCGAAATTTTACTTGGAAAACTCAAAATGGCTGTATCTCCTAAACCATGCGTCCTAGAGGGAAATGAGCCTTAATTCGTGACCTTATTGAAAAATTTAAAAATATCACTGAAAATCCATTCAAAATCGAAATTTCTCTTGGAAAACTTAAAATGGCTGTATCTCCTAAACCATGCGTCCTAGAGGGAAATGGGCCTTAATTCGTGACCCCATTAAAAATTTTAAAATTTCATTGAAAATCCATTAAAAATCGAAATTTCACTTGGAAAACTCAAAATGGCTGTATCTCCTAAACTATGCGTCCCAGAGGGAAATGCGCCTTAATTCATGACCCCATTAAAAATTTAGAAATTTCACTAAAAATTCATTAAAAATCGAAATTTTACTTGGAAAACTTAAAATGGCTGTATCTCCTACACTATGCGTCCTAGAGGGAAATGGGCCTTAATTCGTGACCCCATTAAAAATTTAGAAATTTCACTGAAAATTCATTAAAAATCTAAATTTTACTTGGAAAACTCAAAATGGCTGTATCTCCTAAACTATGCGTCCAAGAGGGAAATGCGCCTTAATTCGTGACCCCATTAAAAATTTAGAAATTTCACTAAAAATTCATTAAAAATCGAAATTTTACTTGGAAAACTTAAAATGGCTGTATCTCCTACACTATGCGTCCTAGAGGGAAATGGGCCTTAATTCGTGACCCCATTAAAAATTTAGAAATTTCACTGAAAATCCATTAAAAATCGAAATTTTACTTGGAAAACTTAAAATGGCTGTATCTCCTAAACTATGCGTCCTAGAGGGAAATGGGCCTTAATTCGTGACCCCATTAAAAATTCAGAAATTTCACTGAAAATCCATTAAAAATCTAAATTTTACTTGGAAAACTTAAAATGGCTGTATCTCCTAAACCATGCGTCCTAGAGGGAAATGAGCCTTAATTCGTGACCTTATTGAAAAATTTAAAAATATCACTGAAAATCCATTAAAAATCGAAATTTCACTTGGAAAACTTAAAATGGCTGTATCTCCTAAACCATGCGTCCTAGAGGGAAATGGGCCTTAATTCGTGACCCCATTAAACATTTTAAAATTTCATTGAAAATCCATTAAAAATCGAAATTTTATTTGGAAAACTTAAAATGGCTGTATCTCCTAAACTATGCGCCCTAGAGCGAAATGGGCCTTAATTCGTGACCCCATTAAAAATTTAGAAATTTCATTGAAAATCCATTAAAAATCGAAATTTCACTTGCAATACTTAAAATTGCTGTATCTCCTAAACTATGCGTCCTAGAGGGAAATGGGGCCTTAATTCATTAAAAATCGAAATTTTACTTGGAAAACTTAAAATGGCTGTATCTCCTACACTATGCGTCCTAGAGGGAAATGGGCCTTAATTCGTGGCTGTATCTTCTAAACTATGCGTCCTAGAGGGAAATGGGCCTTAATTCGTGACCCCATTAAAAATTTTAAAATTTCATTGAAAATCCATTAAAAATCGAAATTTTACTTGGAAAACTTAAAATGGCTGTATCTCCTAAACTATGCGTCCTAGAGGGAAATGGGCCTTAATTCGTGACCCCATTAAAAATTTAAAAATTTCATTGAAAATCCATTAAAAATCGAAATTTCACTTGGAAAATTTAAAATGGCTGTATCTCCTAAACTATGCGTCCTAGAGGGAAATGGGCCTTAATTCGTGACCCCATTAAACATTTTAAAATTTCATTGAAAATCCATTAAAAATCGAAATTTTATTTGGAAAACTTAAAATGGCTGTATCTCCTAAACTATGCGCCCTAGAGCGAAATGGGCCTTAATTCGTGACCCCATTAAAAATTTAGAAATTTCATTGAAAATCCATTAAAAATCGAAATTTCACTTGCAATACTTAAAATTGCTGTATCTCCTAAACTATGCGTCCTAGAGGGAAATGGGGCCTTAATTCATTAAAAATCGAAATTTTACTTGGAAAACTTAAAATGGCTGTATCTCCTACACTATGCGTCCTAGAGGGAAATGGGCCTTAATTCGTGGCTGTATCTCCTAAACTATGCGTCCTAGAGGGAAATGGGCCTTAATTCGTGACCCGATTAAAAATTTGGAAATTTCACTGAAAATCCATTAAAAATCGAAATTTTACTTGGAAAACTTAAAATGGCTGTATCTCCTAAACTATGCGTCCTAGAGGGAAATGGGCCTTAATTCGTGACCTTATTAAAAATTTTAAAATTTCATTGATAATCCATTAAAAATCGAAATTTTACTTGGAAAACTTAAAATGGCTGTATCTCCTAAACCATGCGTCCTAGAGGGAAATGAGCCTTAATTCGTGACCCCATTAAAAATTTTAAAATTTCATTGAAAATTCATTAAAAATCGAAATTTTACTTGGAAAACTTAAAATGGCTGTATCTCCTACACTATGCGTCCTAGAGGGAAATGGGCCTTAATTCGTGGCTGTATCTTCTAAACTATGCGTCCTAGAGCGAAATGGGCCTTAATTCGTGACCCCATTAAAAATTCAGAAATATCACTGAAAATCCATTAAAAATCTAAATTTTACTTGGAAAACTTAAAATGGCTGTATCTTCTAAACTATGCGTCCTAGAGCGAAATGGGCCTTAATTTCGTGACCTTATTGAAAAATTTAAAAATATCACTGAAAATCCATTCAAAATCGAAATTTCACTTGGAAAACTTAAAATGGCTGTATCTCCTAAACCATGCGTCCTAGAGGGAAATGGGCCTTAATTCGTGACCCCATTAAAAATTTTAAAATTTCATTGAAAATCCATTAAAAATCGAAATTTTACTTGGAAAACTTAAAATGGCTGTATCTCCTAAACTATGCGTCCTAGAGGGAAATGGGCCATAATTCGTGACCCAATTAAAAATTTAAAAATTTCACTGAAAATCCATTAAAAATCGAAATTTTACTTGGAAAACTTAAAATGGCTGTATCTCCTAAACTATGCGTCCTAGAGGGAAATGGGCCTTAATTCATGACCCCATTAAAAATTCAGAAATTTCACTGAAAATCCATTAAAAATCGAAATTTTACTTGGAAAACTTAAAATGGCTGTATCTCCTAAACCATGCGTCCTAGAGGGAAATGGGCCTTAATTCGTGACCCCATTAAAAATTCAGAAATTTCACTGAAAATCCATTAAAAATCGAAATTTCACTTGGAAAACTCAAGATGGCTGTATCTCCTAAACTATGCGTCCCAGAGGGAAATGCGCCTTAATTCGTGACCCCATTAAAAATTTAGAAATTTCACTAAAAATTCATTAAAAATCGAAATTTTACTTGGAAAACTTAAAATGGCTGTATCTCCTACACTATGCGTCCTAGAGGGAAATGGGCCTTAATTCGTGACCCCATTAAAAATTTAGAAATTTCACTGAAAATTCATTAAAAATCGAAATTTTACTTGGAAAACTCAAAATGGCTGTATCTCCTAAACTATGCGTCCAAGAGGGAAATGCGCCTTAATTCGTGACCCCATTAAAAATTTAGAAATTTCACTAAAAATTCATTAAAAATCGAAATTTTACTTGGAAAACTTAAAATGGCTGTATCTCCTACACTATGCGTCCTAGAGGGAAATGGGCCTTAATTCGTGACCCCATTAAAAATTTAGAAATTTCACTGAAAATCCATTAAAAATCGAAATTTTACTTGGAAAACTTAAAATGGCTGTATCTCCTAAACTATGCGTCCTAGAGGGAAATGGGCCTTAATTCGTGACCCCATTAAAAATTCAGAAATTTCACTGAAAATCCATTAAAAATCTAAATTTTACTTGGAAAACTTAAAATGGCTGTATCTCCTAAACCATGCGTCCTAGAGGGAAATGAGCCTTAATTCGTGACCTTATTGAAAAATTTAAAAATATCACTGAAAATCCATTAAAAATCGAAATTTCACTTGGAAAACTTAAAATGGCTGTATCTCCTAAACCATGCGTCCTAGAGGGAAATGGGCCTTAATTCGTGACCCCATTAAAAATTTTAAAATTTCATTGAAAATCCATTAAAAATCGAAATTTTACTTGGAAAACTTAAAATGGCTGTATCTCCTAAACTATGCGTCCTAGAGGGAAATGGGCCTTAATTCGTGACCCCATTAAAAATTTAAAAATTTCATTGAAAATCCATTAAAAATCGAAATTTCACTTGGAAAATTTAAAATGGCTCTATCTCCTAAACTATGCGTCCTAGAGGGAAATGGGCCTTAATTCGTGACCCCATTAAACATTTTAAAATTTCATTGAAAATCCATTAAAAATCGAAATTTTATTTGGAAAACTTAAAATGGCTGTATCTCCTAAACTATGCGTCCTAGAGCGAAATGGGCCTTAATTCGTGACCCCATTAAAAATTTAGAAATTTCATTGAAAATCCATTAAAAATCGAAATTTCACTTGCAAAACTTAAAATTGCTGTATCTCCTAAACTATGCGTCCTAGAGGGAAATGGGGCCTTAATTCATTAAAAATCGAAATTTTACTTGGAAAACTTAAAATGGCTGTATCTCCTACACTATGCGTCCTAGAGGGAAATGGGCCTTAATTCGTGGCTGTATCTTCTAAACTATGCGTCCTAGAGGGAAATGGGCCTTAATTCGTGACCCCATTAAAAATTTTAAAATTTCATTAAAAATTCATTAAAAATCAAAATTTTACTTGGAAAACTTAAAATGGCTGTATCTCCTACACTATGCGTCCTAGAGGGAAATGGGCCTTAATTCGTGGCTGTATCTTCTAAACTATGCGTCCTAGAGGGAAATGGGCCTTAATTCGTGACCCCATTAAAAATTTTAAAATTTCATTGAAAATCTATTAAAAGTCGAAATTTTACTTGGAAAACTTAAAATGGCTCTATCTCCTAAACTATGCGTCCTAGAGGGAAATGGGCCTTAATTCGTGACCCGATTAAAAATTTGGAAATTTCACTGAAAATCCATTAAAAATCGAAATTTTACTTGGAAAACTTAAAATGGCTGTATCTCCTAAACTATGCGTCCTAGAGGGTAATGGGCCTTAATTCGTGACCCCATTAAAAATTCAGAAATTTCACTGAAAATCCATTAAAAATCGAAATTTCACTTGGAAAACTCAAGATGGCTGTATCTCCTAAACTATGCGTCCCAGAGGGAAATGCGCCTTAATTCGTGACCCCATTAAAAATTTAGAAATTTCACTAAAAATTCATTAAAAATCGAAATTTTACTTGGAAAACTTAAAATGGCTGTATCTCCTACACTATGCGTCCTAGAGGGAAATGGGCCTTAATTCGTGACCCCATTAAACATTTTAAAATTTCATTGAAAATCCATTAAAAATCGAAATTTTATTTGGAAAACTTAAAATGGCTGTATCTCCTAAACTATGCGTCCTAGAGCGAAATGGGCCTTAATTCGTGACCCCATTAAAAATTTAGAAATTTCATTGAAAATCCATTAAAAATCGAAATTTCACTTGCAAAACTTAAAATTGCTGTATCTCCTAAACTATGCGTCCTAGAGGGAAATGGGGCCTTAATTCATTAAAAATCGAAATTTTACTTGGAAAACTTAAAATGGCTGTATCTCCTACACTATGCGTCCTAGAGGGAAATGGGCCTTAATTCGTGGCTGTATCTTCTAAACTATGCGTCCTAGAGGGAAATGGGCCTTAATTCGTGACCCCATTAAAAATTTTAAAATTTCATTGAAAATTCATTAAAAATCGAAATTTTACTTGGAAAACTTAAAATGGCTGTATCTCCTACACTATGCGTCCTAGAGGGAAATGGGCCTTAATTCGTGGCTGTATCTTCTAAACTATGCGTCCTAGAGCGAAATGGGCCTTAATTCGTGACCCCATTAAAAATTCAGAAATATCACTGAAAATCCATTAAAAATCTAAATTTTACTTGGAAAACTTAAAATGGCTGTATCTTCTAAACTATGCGTCCTAGAGCGAAATGGGCCTTAATTTCGTGACCTTATTGAAAAATTTAAAAATATCACTGAAAATCCATTCAAAATCGAAATTTCACTTGGAAAACTTAAAATGGCTGTATCTCCTAAACCATGCGTCCTAGAGGGAAATGGGCCTTAATTCGTGACCCCATTAAAAATTTTAAAATTTCATTGAAAATCCATTAAAAATTGAAATTTTACTTGGAAAACTTAAAATGGCTGTATCTCCTAAACTATGCGTCCTAGAGGGAAATGGGCCATAATTCGTGACCCAATTAAAAATTTAAAAATTTCACTGAAAATCCATTAAAAATCGAAATTTTACTTGGAAAACTTAAAATGGCTGTATCTCCTAAACTATGCGTCCTAGAGGGAAATGGGCCTTAATTCATGACCCCATTAAAAATTCAGAAATTTCACTGAAAATCCATTAAAAATCGAAATTTTACTTGGAAAACTTAAAATGGCTGTATCTCCTAAACCATGCGTCCTAGAGGGAAATGGGCCTTAATTCGTGACCCCATTAAAAATTCAGAAATTTCACTGAAAATCCATTAAAAATCGAAATTTCACTTGGAAAACTCAAGATGGCTGTATCTCCTAAACTATGCGTCCCAGAGGGAAATGCGCCTTAATTCGTGACCCCATTAAAAATTTAGAAATTTCACTAAAAATTCATTAAAAATCGAAATTTTACTTGGAAAACTTAAAATGGCTGTATCTCCTACACTATGCGTCCTAGAGGGAAATGGGCCTTAATTCGTGACCCCATTAAAAATTTAGAAATTTCACTGAAAATTCATTAAAAATCGAAATTTTACTTGGAAAACTCAAAATGGCTGTATCTCCTAAACTATGCGTCCAAGAGGGAAATGCGCCTTAATTCGTGACCCCATTAAAAATTTAGAAATTTCACTAAAAATTCATTAAAAATCGAAATTTTACTTGGAAAACTTAAAATGGCTGTATCTCCTACACTATGCGTCCTAGAGGGAAATGGGCCTTAATTCGTGACCCCATTAAAAATTTAGAAATTTCACTGAAAATCCATTAAAAATCTAAATTTTACTTGGAAAACTTAAAATGGCTGTATCTCCTAAACCATGCGTCCTAGAGGGAAATGAGCCTTAATTCGTGACCTTATTGAAAAATTTAAAAATATCACTGAAAATCCATTAAAAATCGAAATTTCACTTGGAAAACTTAAAATGGCTGTATCTCCTAAACCATGCGTCCTAGAGGGAAATGGGCCTTAATTCGTGACCCCATTAAAAATTATAAAATTTCATTGAAAATCCATTAAAAATCGAAATTTTACTTGGAAAACTTAAAATGGCTGTATCTCCTAAACTATGCGTCCTAGAGGGAAATGGGCCTTAATTCGTGACCCCATTAAAAATTTAAAAATTTCATTGAAAATCCATTAAAAATCGAAATTTCACTTGGAAAATTTAAAATGGCTCTATCTCCTAAACTATGCGTCCTAGAGGGAAATGGGCCTTAATTCGTGACCCCATTAAACATTTTAAAATTTCATTGAAAATCCATTAAAAATCGAAATTTTATTTGGAAAACTTAAAATGGCTGTATCTCCTAAACTATGCGTCCTAGAGCGAAATGGGCCTTAATTCGTGACCCCATTAAAAATTTAGAAATTTCATTGAAAATCCATTAAAAATCGAAATTTCACTTGCAAAACTTAAAATTGCTGTATCTCCTAAACTATGCGTCCTAGAGGGAAATGGGGCCTTAATTCATTAAAAATCGAAATTTTACTTGGAAAACTTAAAATGGCTGTATCTCCTACACTATGCGTCCTAGAGGGAAATGGGCCTTAATTCGTGGCTGTATCTTCTAAACTATGCGTCCTAGAGGGAAATGGGCCTTAATTCGTGACCCCATTAAAAATTTTAAAATTTCATTAAAAATTCATTAAAAATCAAAATTTTACTTGGAAAACTTAAAATGGCTGTATCTCCTACACTATGCGTCCTAGAGGGAAATGGGCCTTAATTCGTGGCTGTATCTTCTAAACTATGCGTCCTAGAGGGAAATGGGCCTTAATTCGTGACCCCATTAAAAATTTTAAAATTTCATTGAAAATCTATTAAAAGTCGAAATATTACTTGGAAAACTTAAAATGGCTCTATCTCCTAAACTATGCGTCCTAGAGGGAAATGGGCCTTAATTCGTGACCCGATTAAAAATTTGGAAATTTCACTGAAAATCCATTAAAAATCGAAATTTTACTTGGAAAACTTAAAATGGCTGTATCTCCTAAACTATGCGTCCTAGAGGGAAATGGGCCTTATTTCGTGACCCCATTAAAAATTTAAAATTTTTATTGAAAATCCATTAAAAATTTAAATTTCACTTTGAAATTTTAAAATGGCTGTATCTCCTAAACTATGCGTCCTAGAGGGAAATGGGCCTTGATTCGTGACCCCATTAAAAATTTTAAAATTTCATTGAAAATCCATTAAAAATCGAAATTTTACTTGGAAAACTTAAAATGGCTGTATCTCCTAAACTATGTGTCCTAGAGGGAAATGGGCCTTATTTCGTGACCCCATTAAAAATTTAAAATTTTTATTGAAAATCCATTAAAAATTTAAATTTCACTTTGAAATTTTAAAATGGCTGTATCTCCTAAACTATGCGTCCTAGAGGGAAATGGGCCTTGATTCGTGACCCCATTAAAAATTTTAAAATTTCATTGAAAATCCATTAAAAATCGAAATTTTACTTGGAAAACTTAAAATGGCTGTATCTCCTAAACTATGCGTCCTAGAGGGAAATGGGCCTTAATTCGTGACACCATTAAAAATTTTAAAATTTCATTGAAAATTCATTAAAAATCGAAATTTTACTTGGAAAACTTAAAATGGCTGTATCTCCTACACTATGCGTCCTAGAGGGAAATGGGCCTTAATTCGTGGCTGTATCTTCTAAACTATGCGTCCTAGAGCGAAATGGGCCTTAATTCGTGACCCCATTAAAAATTCAGAAATATCACTGAAAATCCATTAAAAATCTAAATTTTACTTGGAAAACTTAAAATGGCTGTATCTCCTAAACCATGCGTCCTAGAGGGAAATGAGCCTTAATTCGTGACCTTATTGAAAAATTTAAAAATATCACTGAAAATCCATTAAAAATCGAAATTTCACTAGGAAAACTTAAAATGGCTGTATCTCCTAAACCATGCGTCCTAGAGGGAAATGGGCCTTAATTCGTGACCCCATTAAAAATTTTAAAATTTCATTGAAAATCCATTAAAAATCGAAATTTTACTTGGAAAACTTAAAATGGCTGTATCTCCTAAACTATGCGTCCTAGAGGGAAATGGGCCTTAATTCGTGACCCCATTACAAATTTAAAAATTTCATTGAAAATCAATTAAAAATCGAAATTTCACTTGGAAAATTTAAAATGGCTGTATCTCCTAAACTATGCGTCCTAGAGGGAAATGGGCCTTAATTTGTGACCCCATTAAAAATTTAAAAATTTCATTGAAAATCCATTAAAAATCGAAATTTCACTTGCAAAACTTAAAATTGCTGTATCTCCTAAACTATGCGTCCTAGAGGGAAATGGGCCTTAATTCGTGACCCCATTAAAAATTTTAAAATTTCATTGAAAATCCATTAAAAATCGAAATTTCACTTGCAAAATTTAAAATGGCTGTATCTCCTAAACTATGCGCCTTAGAGGGAAATGGGCCTTATTTCGTGACCCCATTAAAAATTTAAAAATTTCATTGAAAATCGATTAAAAATCGAAATTTTGCTTGGAAAACTTAAAATGGCTGTATCTCCTAAACTATGCGTCCTAGAGGGAAATGGGCCTTATTTCGTGACCCCATTAAAAATTTAAAACTTTCATTGAAAATCCATTAAAAATTGAAATTTTACTTGGAAAACTTAAAATGGCTGTATCTCCTAAACTATGCGTCCTAGAGGGAAATGGGCCTTAATTCGTGACCCCATTAGAAATTTAGAAATTTCACTGAAAATCCATTAAAAATCGAAATTTCACTTGGAAAACTTAAAATGGCTGTATCTCCTTAACTATGCGTCCTAGAGGGAAATAGGCCTTATTTCGTGACCCCATTAAAAATTTAAAATTTTTATTGAAAATCCAATCGAAATTTTACTTGGAAAACTTAAAGTGGCTGTATCTCCTAAACTATGCGTCCTAGAGGGAAATGGGCCTTAATTCGTGACCCCATTAAAAATTTTAAAATTTCATTGAAAATCCATTAAAAATCGAAATTTTACTTGGAAAACTTAAAATGGCTTTATCTCCTACACTATGCGTCCTAGAGGGAAATGGGCCTTAATTCGTGGCTGTACTTTTAAACTATGCGTCCTAGAGGGAAATGGGCCTTAATTCGTGACCCCATTAAAAATTTAAAAATTTCATTGAAAATCCATTAAAAATCGAAATTTCACTTGGAAAAATTTAAAATGGCTGTATCTCCTAAACTATGCGTCCTAGAGGGAAATGGGCCTTAATTCGTGACCCCATTAAAAATTTTAAAATTTCATTGAAAATCCATTAAAAATCGAAAGTTCACTTGCAAAATTTAAAATGGCTGTATCTCCTAAACTATGCGTCCTAGAGGGAAATGGGCCTTATTTCGTGACCCCATTAAACATTTTAAAATTTCATTGAAAATCCATTAAAAATCGAAATTTTGCTTGGAAAACTTAAAATGGCTGTATCTCCTAAACTATGCGTCCTAGAGGGAAATGGGCCTTATTTCGTGACCCCATTAAAAATTTAGAAATTTCATTGAAAATCCATTAAAAATCGAAATTTCACTTGCAATACTTAAAATTGCTGTATCTCCTAAACTATGCGTCCTAGAGGGAAATGGGCCTTAATTCGTGACCCCATTAAAAATTCAGAAATTTCACTGAAAATCCATTAAAAATCGAAATTTTACTTGGAAAACTTAAAATGGCTGTATCTCCTAAACTATGCGTCTTAGAGGGAAATGGGCCTTAATTCGTGACCCCATTAAAAATTTAGAAATTTCACTGAAAATTCATTAAAAATCGAAATTTTACTTGGAAAACTCAAAATGGCTGTATCTCCTAAACCATGCGTCCTAGAGGGAAATGAGCCTTAATTCGTGACCTTATTGAAAAATTTAAAAATATCACTGAAAATCCATTAAAAATCGAAATTTCACTTGGAAAACTTAAAATGGCTGTATCTCCTAAACTATGCGTCCTAGAGGGAAATGGGCCTTAATTCGTGACCCCATTAAAAATTCAGAAATTTCACTGAAAATCCATTAAAAATCGAAATTTTACTTGGAAAACTTAAAATGGCTGTATCTCCTAAACTATGCGTCCTAGAGGGAAATGGGCCTTATTTCGTGACCCCATTAAAAATTTAAAATTTTTATTGAAAATCCATTAAAAATTTAAATTTCACTTTGAAATTTTAAAATGGCTGTATCTCCTAAACTATGCGTCCTAGAGGGAAATGGGCCTTGATTCGTGACCCCATTAAAAATTTTAAAATTTCATTGAAAATCCATTAAAATTCGAAATTTCATTTGGAAAACTTAAAATGAGCCTTAATTCGTGACCCCATTGAAAATTTAAAAATTTCATTGAAAATCCACTAAAAATCTAAATTTTACTTGGAAAACTTAAAATGGCTGTATCTCCTAAACCATGCGTCCTAGAGGGAAATGAGCCTTAATTCGTGACCTTATTGAAAAATTTAAAAATATCACTGAAAATCCATTAAAAATCGAAATTTCACTTGGAAAACTTAAAATGGCTGTATCTCCTAAACCATGCGTCCTAGAGGGAAATGGGCCTTAATTCGTGACCCCATTAAAAATTTTAAAATTTCATTGAAAATCCATTAAAAATCGAAATTTTACTTGGAAAACTTAAAATGGTTGTATCTCCTAAACTATGCGTCCTAGAGGGAAATGGGCCTTAATTCGTGACCCCATTAAAAATTTAAAAATTTCATTGAAAATCCATTAAAAATCGAAATTTCACTTGGAAAATTTAAAATGGCTGTATCTCCTAAACTATGTGTCCTAGAGGGAAATGGGCCTTAATTCGTGACCCCATTAAAAATTTAGAAATTTCATTGAAAATCCATTAAAAATCGAAATTTCACTTGCAAAACTTAAAATTGCTGTATCTCCTAAACTTATTTCGTGACCCCATTGAAAATTTAAAAATTTCATTGAAAATCCAATAAAAATCGAAATTTCACTTGGAAAACTTAAAATGGCTGTATCTCCTAAACTATGCGTCCTAGAGGGAAATGGGCCTTAATTCGTGACCCCATTAAAAATTTAAAAATTTCATTGAAAATCCATTAAAAATCGAAATTTTATTTGGAAAACTTAAAATGGCTGTATCTCCTAAACTATGCGTCCTAGAGCGAAATGGGCCTTAATTCGTGACCCCATTAAAAATTTAGAAATTTCATTGAAAATCCATTAAAAATCGAAATTTCACTTGCAAAACTTAAAATTGCTGTATCTCCTAAACTATGCGTCCTAGAGGGAAATGGGGCCTTAATTCGTGACCCCATTAAAAATTTTAAAATTTCATTGAAAATCCATTAAAAATCGAAATTTCACTTGCAAAATTTAAAATGGCTGTATCTCCTAAACTATGCGCCTTAGAGGGAAATGGGCCTTATTTCGTGACCCCATTAAAAATTTAAAAATTTCATTGAAAATCGATTAAAAATCGAAATTTTGCTTGGAAAACTTAAAATGGCTGTATCTCCTAAACTATGCGTCCTAGAGGGAAATGGGCCTTAAATTGTGACCCCATTAAAAATTTAGACATTTCACTGAAAATCCATTAAAAATCGAAATTTTACTTGGAAAACTTAAAATGGCTGTATCTCCTAAACTATGCGTCCTAGAGGGAAATGGGCCTTAATTCGTGACCCCATTAAAAATTTAAAAATTTCATTGAAAATCCATTAAAAATCGAAATTTCACTTGGAAAATTTAAAATGGCTGTATCTCCTAAACTATGCGTCCTAGAGGGAAATGGGCCTTAATTTGTGACCCCATTAAAAATTTAAAAATTTCATTGAAAATCCATTAAAAATCGAACTTGCAAAACTTAAAATTGCTGTATCTCCTAAACTATGCGTCCTAGAGGGAAATGGGCCTTAATTCGTGACCCCATTAAAAATTTTAAAATTTCATTGAAAATCCATTAAAAATCGAAATTTCACTTGCAAAATTTAAAATGGCTGTATCTCCTAAACTATGCGCCTTAGAGGGAAATGGGCCTTATTTCGTGACCCCATTAAAAATTTAAAAATTTCATTGAAAATCGATTAAAAATCGAAATTTTGCTTGGAAAACTTAAAATGGCTGTATCTCCTAAACTATGCGTCCTAGAGGGAAATGGGCCTTATTTCGTGACCCCATTAAAAATTTAAAATTTTCATTGAAAATCCATTAAAAATTGAAATTTTACTTGGAAAACTTAAAATGGCTGTATCTCCTAAACTATGCGTCCTAGAGGGAAATGGGCCTTAATTCGTGACCCCATTAGAAATTTAGAAATTTCACTGAAAATCCATTAAAAATCGAAATTTCACTTGGAAAACTTAAAATGGCTGTATCTCCTAAACTATGCGTCCTAGAGGGAAATGGGCCTTATTTCGTGACCCCATTAAAAATTTAAAATTTTTATTGAAAATCCAATCGAAATTTTACTTGGAAAACTTAAAGTGGCTGTATCTCCTAAACTATGCGTCCTAGAGGGAAATGGGCCTTAATTCGTGACCCCATTAAAAATTCAGAAATTTCACTGAAAATCCATTAAAAATCGAAATTTTACTTGGAAAACTTAAAATGGCTGTATCTCCTAAACTATGCGTCCTAGAGGGAAATGGGCCTTAATTCGTGACCCCATTAAAAATTCAGAAATTTCACTGAAAATCCATTAAAAATCGAAATTTTACTTGGAAAACTTAAAATGGCTGTATCTCCTAAACTATGCGTCCTAGAGGGAAATGGGCCTTATTTCGTGACCCCATTAAAAATTTAAAATTTTTATTGAAAATCCATTAAAAATTTAAATTTCACTTTGAAATTTTAAAATGGCTGTATCTCCTAAACTATGCGTCCTAGAGGGAAATGGGCCTTGATTCGTGACCCCATTAAAAATTTTAAAATTTCATTGAAAATCCATTAAAATTCGAAATTTCATTTGGAAAACTTAAAATGAGCCTTAATTCGTGACCCCATTGAAAATTTAAAAATTTCATTGAAAATCCACTAAAAATCTAAATTTTACTTGGAAAACTTAAAATGGCTGTATCTCCTAAACCATGCGTCCTAGAGGGAAATGAGCCTTAATTCGTGACCTTATTGAAAAATTTAAAAATATCACTGAAAATCCATTAAAAATCGAAATTTCACTTGGAAAACTTAAAATGGCTGTATCTCCTAAACCATGCGTCCTAGAGGGAAATGGGCCTTAATTCGTGACCCCATTAAAAATTTTAAAATTTCATTGAAAATCCATTAAAAATCGAAATTTTACTTGGAAAACTTAAAATGGTTGTATCTCCTAAACTATGCGTCCTAGAGGGAAATGGGCCTTAATTCGTGACCCCATTAAAAATTTAAAAATTTCATTGAAAATCCATTAAAAATCGAAATTTCACTTGGAAAATTTAAAATGGCTGTATCTCCTAAACTATGTGTCCTAGAGGGAAATGGGCCTTAATTCGTGACCCCATTAAAAATTTAGAAATTTCATTGAAAATCCATTAAAAATCGAAATTTCACTTGCAAAACTTAAAATTGCTGTATCTCCTAAACTTATTTCGTGACCCCATTGAAAATTTAAAAATTTCATTGAAAATCCAATAAAAATCGAAATTTCACTTGGAAAACTTAAAATGGCTGTATCTCCTAAACTATGCGTCCTAGAGGGAAATGGGCCTTAATTCGTGACCCCATTAAAAATTTAAAAATTTCATTGAAAATCCATTAAAAATCGAAATTTTATTTGGAAAACTTAAAATGGCTGTATCTCCTAAACTATGCGTCCTAGAGCGAAATGGGCCTTAATTCGTGACCCCATTAAAAATTTAGAAATTTCATTGAAAATCCATTAAAAATCGAAATTTCACTTGCAAAACTTAAAATTGCTGTATCTCCTAAACTATGCGTCCTAGAGGGAAATGGGGCCTTAATTCGTGACCCCATTAAAAATTTTAAAATTTCATTGAAAATCCATTAAAAATCGAAATTTCACTTGCAAAATTTAAAATGGCTGTATCTCCTAAACTATGCGCCTTAGAGGGAAATGGGCCTTATTTCGTGACCCCATTAAAAATTTAAAAATTTCATTGAAAATCGATTAAAAATCGAAATTTTGCTTGGAAAACTTAAAATGGCTGTATCTCCTAAACTATGCGTCCTAGAGGGAAATGGGCCTTAAATTGTGACCCCATTAAAAATTTAGACATTTCACTGAAAATCCATTAAAAATCGAAATTTTACTTGGAAAACTTAAAATGGCTGTATCTCCTAAACTATGCGTCCTAGAGGGAAATGGGCCTTAATTCGTGACCCCATTAAAAATTTAAAAATTTCATTGAAAATCCATTAAAAATCGAAATTTCACTTGGAAAATTTAAAATGGCTGTATCTCCTAAACTATGCGTCCTAGAGGGAAATGGGCCTTAATTTGTGACCCCATTAAAAATTTAAAAATTTCATTGAAAATCCATTAAAAATCGAACTTGCAAAACTTAAAATTGCTGTATCTCCTAAACTATGCGTCCTAGAGGGAAATGGGCCTTAATTCGTGACCCCATTAAAAATTTTAAAATTTCATTGAAAATCCATTAAAAATCGAAATTTCACTTGCAAAATTTAAAATGGCTGTATCTCCTAAACTATGCGCCTTAGAGGGAAATGGGCCTTATTTCGTGACCCCATTAAAAATTTAAAAATTTCATTGAAAATCGATTAAAAATCGAAATTTTGCTTGGAAAACTTAAAATGGCTGTATCTCCTAAACTATGCGTCCTAGAGGGAAATGGGCCTTATTTCGTGACCCCATTAAAAATTTAAAATTTTCATTGAAAATCCATTAAAAATTGAAATTTTACTTGGAAAACTTAAAATGGCTGTATCTCCTAAACTATGCGTCCTAGAGGGAAATGGGCCTTAATTCGTGACCCCATTAGAAATTTAGAAATTTCACTGAAAATCCATTAAAAATCGAAATTTCACTTGGAAAACTTAAAATGGCTGTATCTCCTAAACTATGCGTCCTAGAGGGAAATGGGCCTTATTTCGTGACCCCATTAAAAATTTAAAATTTTTATTGAAAATCCAATCGAAATTTTACTTGGAAAACTTAAAGTGGCTGTATCTCCTAAACTATGCGTCCTAGAGGGAAATGGGCCTTAATTCGTGACCCCATTAAAAATTTTAAAATTTCATTGAAAATCCATTAAAAATCGAAATTTTACTTGGAAAACTTACAATGGCTGTATCTCCTACACTATGCGTCCTAGAGGGAAATGGGCCTTAATTCGTGGCTGTACTTTTAAACTATGCGTCCTAGAGGGAAATGGGCCTTAATTCGTGACCCCATTAAAAATTTAATTCGTGACCCCATTAAAAATTTAAAAATTTCATTGAAAATCCATTAAAAATCGAAATTTCACTTGGAAAATTTAAAATGGCTGTATCTCCTAAACTATGCGTCCTAGAGGGAAATGGGCCTTAATTCGTGACCCCATTAAAAATTTTAAAATTTCATTGAAAATCCATTAAAAATCGAAAGTTCACTTGCAAAATTTAAAATGGCTGTATCTCCTAAACTATGCGTCCTAGAGGGAAATGGGCCTTATTTCGTGACCCCATTAAAAATTTAAAATTTTCATTACAAATCCATTAAAAATTGAAATTTTACTTGGAAAACTTAAAATGGCTGTATCTCCTAAACTATGCGTCCTAGAGGGAAATGGGCCTTAATTCGTGAGCCCATTAAAAATTTAGAAATTTCACTGAAAATCCATTAAAAATCGAAATTTCACTTGGAAAACTTAAAATGGCTGTATCTCCTAAACTATGCGTCCTAGAGGGAAATGGGCCTTAATTCGTGAGCCCATTTAAAATTTAGAAATTTCACTGAAAATCCATTAAAAATCGAAATTTCACTTGGAAAACTTAAAATGGCTGTATCTCCTAAACTATGCGTCCTAGAGGGAAATGGGCCTTGATTCGTGACCCCATTAAAAATTTTCATTAAAAATCCATTAAAAATTGAAATTTTACTTGGAAAACTTAAAATGGCTGTATCTCCTAAACTATGCGTCCTAGAGGGAAATGGGCCTTAATTCGTGAGCCCATTAAAAATTTAGAAATTTCACTGAAAATCCATTAAAAATCGAAATTTCACTTGGAAAACTTAAAATGGCTGTATCTCCTAAACTATGCGTCCTAGAGGGAAATGGGCCTTATTTCGTGACCCCATTAAAAATTTAAAATTTTTATTGAAAATCTATTAAAAATTTAAATTTCACTTTGAAATTTTAAAATGGCTGTATCTCCTAAACTATGCGTCCTAGAGGGAAATGGGCCTTGATTCGTGACCCCATTAAAAATTTTAAAATTTCATTGAAAATCCATTAAAATTCGAAATTTCATTTGGAAAACTTAAAATGAGCCTTAATTCGTGACCCCATTGAAAATTTAAAAATTTCATTGAAAATCCACTAAAAATCGAAATTTCACTTGGAAAACTTAAAATGGCTGTTTCTCCTAAACTATGCGTCCTAGAGGGAAATGGGCCTTAATTTGTAACCTCATTAAAAATTTAAAAATTTCATTGAAAATCCATTAAAAATCGAAATTTCACTTGCAAAACTTAAAATTGCTGTATCTCCTAAACTATACGTCGTGGAGGGAAATGGAGCTTATTTCGTGACCCCATTAAAAATTTAGAAATTTCACTGAAAATCCATTAAAAATCGAAATTTCACTTGGAAAACTTAAAATGGCTGTATCTCCTAAACTATGCGTCCTAGAGGGAAATGGGCCTTATTTCGTGACCCCATTAAAAATTTAAAAATTTCATTGAAAATCCACTAAAAATCGAAATTTCACTTGGAAAACTTAAAATGGTTGTATCTCCTAAACTATACGTCGTGGAGGGAAATGGAGCTTATTTCGTGACCCCATTAAAAATTTAGAAATTTCACTGAAAATCCATTAAAAATCGAAATTTTACTTGGAAAACTTAAAATGGCTGTATCTCCTTAACTATGCGTCCTAGAGGGAAATGGGCCTTAATTCGTGACCCCATTAAAAATTTAAAAATTTCATTGAAAATCCATTAAAGATTGAAATTTTACTTGGAAAACTTTAAATGGCTGTATCTCCTAAACTATGCGTCATAGAAGGAAATGGGCCTTAATTCGTGACCTTATTGAAAAATTTAAAAATATCACTGAAAATCCACTAAAAATCGAAATTTCACTTGGAAAACTTAAAATGGCTGTATCTCCTAAACTATGCGTCCTAGAAGGAAATGGCACTAAAAATCGAAATTTCACTTGGAAAACTTAAAATGGCTGTATCTCCTAAACTATACGTCGTGGAGGGAAATGGTCCTTAATCCGTGACCCCATTAAAAATTTAGAAATTTCACTGAAAATCCATTAAAAATCGAAATTTCACTTGGAAAACTTAAAATGGCTGTATCTCCTAAACTATGCGTCATAGAAGGAAATGGGCCTTAATTTGTGGCCTTATTAAAAATTTTAAAATTTCATTAAAAATCCATTAAAAATTGAAATTTCACTTGGAAAACTAAAAATGGCTGTATCTCCTAAACTATGCGTGCTATAGGGAAATGGGCCTTAATTCGTGACACCATTAAAAATTTATTGAAAATCCATTAAAAATCGAAATTTTACTTGGAAAACTTAAAATGGCTGTATCTCCTAAACTATGCGTCCTAGAGGGAAATGGGCCTTAAGTCGTGACCCAATTACAAATCTTAAAATTTCATTGAAAATCCGTTTAAAATTGAAATTTAACTTGGAAAACTTAAAATGGCTGTATCTCCTAAACTATGCGTCCTGGAAGGAAATGGGCCTTAATATGTGGCCCCATTAAAAATTTTAAAATTTCATTAAAAATCCATTAGAAATCGAAATTTCACTTGGAAAACTAAAAATGGCTGTATCTCCTAAACTATGCGTGCTATAGGGAAATGGGCCTTAATTCGTGACACCATTAAAAATTTCACTGAAAATCCATTACAAATCGAAATTTCACTTGGATAACTTAAAATGGTTGTATCTCCTAAACTATGCGTCATAGAAGGAAATGGGCCTTAATTTGTGGCCCCATTAAAAATCTTAAAATTTCATTGAAAATCCGTTTAAAATTGAAATTTCACTTGGAAAACTTAAAATGGCTGTATCTCCTAAACTATGCGTCCTGGAGGGAAATGGGCCTTAATTCGTGACACCATTAAAAATTTATTGAAAATCCATTAAAAATCGAAATTTCGCCTGGAAAACTTAAAAGGCTGTATCTCCTAAACTATGCGTCCTAGAGAGAAATGGGCTTTAATTCGTGACCCCATTAAAATTTTTAAAATTTCACTGAAAATCCATTAAAAATCGAAATTTCACTTGGAAAACTTAAAATGGCTGTATCTCCTAAACTATGCGTGCTATAGGGAAATGGGCCTTAATTGGTGACCCTATTAAAAATTTAAAAATTTCATTGAAAATCCGTTAAAAATCGAAATTTCACTTGCAAACTTAAAATGGCTGTATCTCCTAAACTATGCGTCCTAGAGGAAAATGGGCTTTAATTCGTGACACCATTAAAAATTCATTGAAAATCCATTAAAAAATCGAAATTTCGCCTGGAAAACTTAAAAGGCTGTATCTCCTAAACTATGCGTCCTAGAGAGAAATGGGCTTTAATTCGTGACCCCATTAAAATTTTTAAAATTTCACTGAAAATCCATTAAAAATCGAAATTTCACTTGGAAAACTTAAAATGGCTGTATCTCCTAAACTATGCGTGCTATAGGGAAATGGGCCTTAATTCGTGACACCATTAAAAATTTCACTGAAAATCCATTACAAATCGAAATTTCACTTGGATAACTTAAAATGGTTGTATCTCCTAAACTATGCGTCCTAGAGGGAAATGGGCCTTAATTCGTGATCCCATTAAAAATTTTAAAATTTCATTGAAAATCCATTAAAAATCGAAATTTCATTTGGAAAACTTTAAATGGCTGTATCTCCTAAACTATGCGTCCTGGAGGGAAATGGGCCTTAATTCGTGACCCCATTAAAAATTTTAAAATTTCATTGAAAATCCATTAAAAATTGAAATTTCACTTGGAAAACTTAAAATGGCTGTATCTCCTAAACTATGCGTCCTAGAGGGAAATGGGCCTTAATTCATGACCCCATTAAAAATTTTAAAATTTCATTGAAAATCCACTAAAAATTTAAATTTCACTTGGAAAACTTAAAATGGCTGTATCTCCTAAACTATGCGTCATAGAAGGAAATGGGCCTTAATTTGTGGCCCCATTAAAAATTTTAAAATTTCATTAAAAATCGAAATTTCACTTGGAAAACTAAACTATGCGTCCTAGAGGGAAATGGGCCTTAAGTCGTGACCCAATTAAAAATCTTAAAATTTCATTGAAAATCCATTTAAAATTGAATATTCACTTGGAAACCTTAAAATGGCTGTATCTCCTATGCGTCCTAGAGGGAAATGGGCCTTAATTCGTGACCCCATTAAAAATTAAAAAATTTCATTGAAAGCCTATTAAAAATCGAAATTTCACTTGGAAAACTTAAAATGGCTGTATCTCCTTAACTATGCGTGCTATAGGGAAATGGGCCTTAATTCGTGACCCTATTAAAAATTAAAAAATTTCGTTGAAAATCCGTTAAAAATCGAAATTTCACTTGGAAAACTTAAAATGGCTGTATCTCCTAAACTATGCGTCCTAGAGGGAAATCGGCCTTAATTCGTGACCCCATTAAAAGTTTTAAAATTGAACTGAAAATCCTTAAAAAATCGAAATTTCACTTGGAAAACTTGAAATGGCTGTATCTCCTAAACTATGCGTCCTAGAGAGAAATGGGCCTTAATTCGTGACCCCATTAAAATTTTTAAAATTTCATTGAAAATCCATTAAAAATCGAAATTTCACTTGGAAAACTTAAAATGGCTGTATCTCCTAAACTATGCGTCCTAGAGGGAAATGGTTGATTCGTGACCCCATTAAAAATTTTAAAATTTCATTGAAAATCCATTAAAAATCGAAATTTCACTTGGAAAACTTAAAATGGCTGTATCTCCTAAACTATGCGTCCTAGAGGGTAATGGTTGATTCGTGACCCCATTAAAAATTTTAAAATTTTATTGAAAATCCATTAAAATTCGAAATTTTACTTAAATGGAAATGAGCCTTAATTCGTGACCCCATTAAAAATTAAAAAATTTCATTGAAAATCCAATAAAAATTTAAATTTAACTTGGAAAACTTAAAATGGCTGTATCTCCTAAATGGGAAATGGGCCTTATGGGCTGTATCTCCTAAATTATGCGTCCTAGAGGGAAATGGGCCTTAATTCGTGACCCCATTAAAAATTTTAAAATTTCACTGAAAATCCTTAAAAAATCGAAATTTCACTTGGAAAACTTAAAATGGCTGTATCTCCTAAATGGGAAATGGGCCTTATGGACTGTATCTCCTAAATTATGCGTACTAGAGGGAAATGGGCCTCTCGAAATTTCATTTGGAAAACTTAAAATGGCTGTATCTCCTAAACTATGCGTCCTAGAGAGAAATGGGCTTTAATTTGTGACCCCATTAAAAATTTTAAAATTTCATTGAAAAACCATTTAAAATCGAAATTTCACTTGCAAAACTTAAAATTGCTGTATCTCCTAAACTATGCGTCTAGAGGGAAATGGGCCTTAATTCGTGACCCCATTAAAATTTTTAAAATTTCACGGAAAATCCATTAAAAATCGAAATTTCACTTGGAAAACTTAAAATGGCTGTATCTCCTAAACTATGCGTCCTATAGGGGAATGAGCCTTAATTCGTGACCCCATTAAAAATTTTAAAATTTCATTGAAAATCCATAAAAAATCGAAATTTCACTTTTAAACTATGCGTCCTAGAGGGAAATGGGCCTTAATTCGTGACCCCATTAAAAATTTAAAAATTTCACTGAAAATCCACTAAAAATCGAAATTTCACTTGGAAAACTTGAAATGGCTGTATCTCCTAAACTATGCGTCCTAGAGAGAAATGGGCCTTAATTCGTGACCCCATTGAAAATTTAAAAATTTCACTGAAAATCCACTAAAAATCGAAATTTCACTTGGAAAACTTAAAATGGCTGTATCATCTAAACTATACGTCCTGGAGGGAAATGGAGCTTAATTCGTGACCCCATTAAAAATTTAGAAATTTCACTGAAAATCCATTAAAAATCGAAATTTCACTTGGAAAACTTAAAATGGCTGTATCTCCTAAACTATGCGTCCTAGAGGGAAATGGGCCTTAATTCGTGACCCCATTGAAAATTTAAAAATTTCATTGAAAATCCACTAAAAATCGAAATTTTACTTGGAAAACTTAAAATGGCTGTATCTCCTAAACTATGCGTCCTAGAGGGAACGCGTTTCATTGAAAATCAATTAAAAATTGAAATTTTACTTGGAAAACTTAAAATGGCTGTATCTCCTAAACTATGCGTCCTAGAGGGAAATGGGCCTTAATTAGTGACCCCATTAAAAATTTTAAAATTTCATTGAAAATCCATTAAAATTCGAAATTTCATTTGGAAAACTTAAAATGGAAATGAGCCTTAATTCGTGACCCCATTAAAAATGAAAAAATTCATTGAAAATCTATTAAAAATTGAAATTTCACTTGGAAAATTTAAAATGGCTGTATCTCCTAAACTATGCGTCCTAGAGGGAAATGGGCCTTAATTCGTGACGCCATTAAAAACATTAAAATTTTATTGAAATTCCATTAAAAATCGAAATTTTACTTGGAAAACTTAAAATGGCTGTATCTCCTAAACTATGCGTCCTAGAGGGAACGCGTTTCATTGACAATCCATTAAAAATTTAAATTTTACTTGGAAAACTTAAAATGGCTGTATCTCCTAAACTATGCGTCCTAGAGGGAAATGGGCTTTAATTCGTGACCCCATTAAAATTTTTAAAATTTCACTGAAAATCCATTAAAAATCGAAATTTCAATTGGAAACTTAAAATCCCAGAGGACTTTCCTTTGTGACGAAGTTAGTAAAACCCCATCCTATATTAGTGGTATTGACCCTTCTAAATTCATACTCGTTACCAATCTAGATTACTTAGCGATTAATTGTCTTACTTAACGATTTTATTGTTAAGAATATTTCACCAAAAAAACTAATCACACTTTGCCATCAAACAAGAGACAAAATATTTAATGGCGCTTGGCGTTTCTTTTTCCTGTGCCCATTCCATGTCTAGAACCATTGTCCTATTCATCTCCATATCAAAAGTTTCTGCGCATTACGAAATCTTTCTAATAACTTATTAACATTAGGCAGCCATTATAGTACCGCCAAACCAAAGACCAGGTTTTCATGTTTTGTTTGTTTTTGGCTTTTTAGGCCTTATGCCCATTTTTCAATGTCCAAGCAACTCCTGAATAAAGTCTGGATAGCGAATGAATGCCATCGTCATCGACAGAGTTCCTGTTCTACTGGGATCGCGAAATGTTGGTTGGACTCTTGGTCTGGGATTATGATAATTTATTTAATCATACCTGCAGATTTGGCCAGAATTAATAACGTTTTGGCTTATGGATGCGAATTGAAATGAATTTGATTGTATACACATAGAGAAAAAGTGGGTAATTTTAAACATTTGATTTGAAGTACGTTTTAAGATTGCAATATTCGCACTAAGATTAGTCGCTGAGCGGAATGTTTTATACCCTTAACAATGCTTCAGGTTGTCAAGTTTTCCACGACTTCCCCATAACACCTTATTACGGCCAAATGCGATAAAGATGTTGGAATATAGAACAGAATTTCAAATGCAATGTCACACCATTCCCATAAGAACTGCCCTCTATAGGTGCTCAGTGTCTCAGTAAGCTTAAATTGATGGAAGCTAGCCCCCTTAGGACTTTAGTCAAATTGGATGTTATAGTCACAAAGTAATTTCCGACAAATTGGATAAGTAGTGTGGTTTCTGGGTTTGGCTAGGTTAGGTAAGGTTAGAGTGGCAGTCCATTACAGACAATTGTGATGCCAAAGTGGTCAGTGCGATTCCCGCACGCTACCAACTTGGCTACCGAGGCGAGATATTTTCATACCCACCACCATAGGATGGGGCTATACTAATCTAGTCGTTCAGTTTGTAACACCTCAAAATATTGACCTAGGACCCCATAAAACATATATATACTCTTGATCGTCTCGACATCTTGAGTCGATCAAGCCATGTCCGTCCGCCCGACCGTCCGCCCATCAGTTGAAATTACGATAGAGGTCGAACGCGTAAAGTTGGCTGCTTGAAATTTTGCACAGATACTTAACATTCATGTAGGTCGTTGAAGATTGCAAATGTCCCATATCGGTACAGATTTGGATATAGCTCCCATATAAACCGATCTCCCGATTTGACTTCTGGAGCCTCTGCGAGCCACAATTTTTATCCGATTTGGCTGAAATTTTGTACATAGTGTTCTGTTATGACTTAAAACAACAACAACCAAGTACTGTCCGCATCGGTCAAGAACCTGATATAGCTCCCATATAAACCGATCTCCCGATTTGACTTCTTGAGCCCCTGGGAGCCACAATTTTCATCCGATTTGGCTGAAATTTTGCACAGGGTGTTCTGTTATGACTTAAAACAACTGTGCCAAGTACGGTCCGAATCGCTCAAGAACCCGATATAGCTCCCATATAAACCGATCTCCCGATTTGACTTCTTGAGCCCCTGGGAGCCACTACTTTCATCCGATTTGGCTGAAATTTCGCACATAGTGTTCTGTTATGACTTACAACAACTGTGCCAAGTACTGTTCGAATCGCTCAAGAACCTGATATAGCTCCCATATAAACCGATCTCCCGATTTGACTTCTTGATCCTCTGCGAGCCACAATTTTCATCCGATTTGGCTGAAATTTTGCACATAGTGTTCTGTTATGACTTAAAACAACTGTGCCAAGTACGGTCCAAATCGGACAAGAACCTGATATAAACCGATCTCCCGATTTGACTGCTTGAGCCCCTGGAAGCCACAATTTTTAACCGATTTGGCTGAAATTTTGCACTTAGTGTTCTGTTATGGCTTAAAACAACTGTGCCAAGTACGGTCCGAATCGCTCAAGAACCCGATATAGCTCCCATATAAACCGATCTCCCGATTTAACTTCTTGAGCCCCTGGGAGCCACAACTTTCATCCGATTTGGCTGAAATTTTGCACATAGTGTTCTGTTATGACTTACAACAACTGTGCCAAGTACTGTTCGAATCGCTCAAGAACCTGATATAGCTCCCATATAAACCGATCTCCCGATTTGACTTCTTGATCCTCTGCGAGCCACAATTTTCATCCGATTTGGCTGAAATTTTGCACATAGTGTTCTGTTATGACTTAAAACAACTGTGCCAAGTACGGTCCAAATCGGACAAGAACCTGATATAAACCGATCTCCCGATTTGACTGCTTGAGCCCCTGAAAGCCACAATTTTTAACCGATTTGGCTGAAATTTTGCACTTAGTGTTCTGTTATGGCTTAAAACAACTGTGCCAAGTACGGTCCGAATCGCCCAAGAACCCGATATAGCTCCCATATAAACCGATCTCCCGATTTAACTTCTTGAGCCCCTGGGAGCCACAACTTTCATCCGATTTGGCTGAAATTTTGCACATAGTGTTCTGTTATGACTTAAAACAACTGTGCCAAGTACGGTCCGAATCGCTCAAGAACCCGATATAGCTCCCATATAAACCGATCTCCCGATTTAACTTCTTGAGCCCCTGGGAGCCACAACTTTCATCCGATTTGGCTGAAATTTTACAAATAGTGTTCTGTTATGACTCTCAACAACTGTGCTTAGTACGGACCAAATCGATCTATAACCAGTTGCAGCTCCCATATTGTCAGTACTCTTCAAGTTAAGTTTGTTGGATTTGGAAACTGTTTTTTATTGCGATGAAATATCCTTTTTAAGAATATTTGAATATTTACGAATGTTTACTTTTCAATGTGTACTGGTAAATGCCTGAATACCACAACAATACTGCAACATTTGTCTGCATAGGAGTTTGAGTCTCCTTGGGCTTAGATAAAAATTTCTAATATTTTTAGAGCTTTAATTCTTGTTTATATTTCAACTCGCCCAGCTTAAAACGAAAATTGGTCCGGTTTGTGGTTTTGCCATTTTAATACCATATGGGGATGTTGTCGCTTCTATGGCTGGGTTCTCTCTCTGTCTGTCTTCGTGTGATTGATATTTCCAACACATTAACCTGACAGTAAGCGGCTTCAGATTAATGTTTGGACATGCCTTTGCTTACCCGCATTTTATTTAATTTTTTTCTTCTCTGTTTTTTGTTATCATCCATCCTTGTATTTGAGGCTGTGGTAGTCCAATACGACAAGATAAACATTTGTCAATTTTAAGCATGAAAATATTTTTCATGATGATATTAAAAACCAACATGAAATTTCATTTCTACTGGATTGTTTCCAAAAAAAACTCTTATGAACTGTAGAGAATGTTTTTAAGTGGAGTTTTAGTTTTTCAACTTTGTTAAGTTAGCAGTGCAGGCGGGGGTGGTTATAACAAATTTGACCATGAACATTCCACGAAGGAACTGGGGCAATTATGTCCTATATCTATGAGTGCTGTCCGATTCATGTTTAAGCTCAATGATAAGGTGCCTTCTTGTTATATAGCGGAGTCCGAACGGCGTGCCGCAGAGTGACACCTCTTTGGCGAGAAGTTTTTGCATGGCAAAATACCTCACAAATGATGCCAGGATTAGGAGGGGATAATCACAGCTGAAAACTTTTTTCTGATGTAATCGTCAGGATTAGAACCCAGGCGTTTAGCATCAAAGGCGGACCTTTGCCCTACAATGGCCTCTGGGATCTCCACTAAGGAACTGGGGCAAACTTCTCACATATCACTGAGTGCTGTCCCATTAATGTTTAAGCTCAATGATAAGGGGCCTCCTTTTTATAGCCGAATCCGAACGGCGTGCCGCAGTGCGACACCTCTTTGGAGGGAAGTTTTAACACGGCATAGTACCTCATAAATGATGCCAGCAATAGGAGGGCATAGCCACTGCTGAAAATTTTTTTCGAATCTTCTCGCCAAGATTCGAACCCAGGCGTTTAGGGTCAAAGGCGGACATAATAATCATTGTGCTACGGTGACCTCCAGGGTTGGTTAGGTTAGTTTTAGGTGGCAGTCTGTCATCAGACCCACTGCGACGTTTTCGTCCATTGTGATACCACAGGAAGAGGAGAAGGAAAATGTCTTCTGGTTCCTACCATTGAACTATCCAGATGGCTGTAAAAACTTGTGAATGTTCACTTCCAGACAAGTTCTCAAAGAAATGAGAATCTAAAGTGGAACTCCTACTGACTGCCAGTGAGAGACACACACACAACAGATGCTCTACAGTCTCTTCTTAATCGAAGGCCTCACAGCTTCTATAAAATCGTTACTTGCAACATTCAGTCTGTCAGCATGATTTTCGATCAGACAGTCATAACGGACACAATGACTGAGATGTCTGTTCTACCAAGCGACAGAATACTCTGGATTGCAAATGCAAATTTGCCCATGAACATTCCACTAAGGAACTAAGGGTAAACTTCTCACACATCATTGAGTGCTGTCCGATAAAAGTTTAAGCTCAATGGTAGGGGGCCTCCTTTTTATAGCCAAGTCCGAACGGCGTGCCGCAGTGCGACACCTCTTTGGAGAGAAGTTTTAACATGGCATAGTACCTAACAAATGTCGCTAGCATTAGGAGGGGAAAACCACAGCTGAAATTTTTTTCTGATGGTCTTGCCAGGATTCGAACCCAGGCGTTCAGCGTCATAGGCGGACATGCTAACATCTGCGCTAAAGTGGCCTCCTTGTCTAGGAGGAGGAGTCTAGATTGTGTTCACAACCCTCCCTTTGTGACCATCTATCATTCGTTGTCCTTCGGGCCTGATCCAGAAAAACTTAGCTTTCATGTCGGTAGAGGCATACCCACAAATTCCAGTTTTCCTGCAATCTCTGGGATATCTCTGCGGCCCGACACCCAGAACAGGTGAAATTTTAACTTTTCAGCCATCTCGTTGAGAGATTTGCTACAGTCGAGGGCGGTTTTTGTGTTCAGAAAGCGGCTCAAGTAGGGTGTAATACACACTGCCTGGAGCATTGGACATTGAATCAAGGATAACACAATGTCCGTAGCCGCCACATGACCAAATCGAAAGCTCCCTAAGCCTCACGGCAGATACTAATCTAGGCAATCCGTTTGTAACACCTCTACATATTCGTCCAAGACCTTACAAAGTTTATATAATCTTGATTGTATCGACGTTCTGAGTCCATCTAGCCATGTCCGTCCGTCTGTCGAAATCACGATAGAGGTCGAATTTCGTAAAGCTTGCCGCTTGAAATTTTGCACAGTTCCTTTATATCGTTGGGGAATGCAAATGGGCCATATCGGTTCAGATTTGGATATAGCTCCCATATAAACCGATCTTCCGATTTGACTTCTTGAGCCATTACAGGGCGCTAGTTTTGTCCGATTGGGCTGAAATTTTGCATGCGGTGTTCTATTACGAGTTCCAGCTAACGTTCTCAATACGGTCCAAATCAGTGTATAACCTGCTATAGCTCCCATGTAAACCGGTCATTCTTGTTTGGTTCCTAGAAGTTTTAATTTTTGCTGATTGGACTGAAGTTTGGTATGTAGAATAAGAATCCATGGTGGGGTGGGTTCCCACGATTCGGCCCGGCCAAACATAGTACGCTTTTACTTGTTTTTTACTACTTTTCGATTCGATCCCATTGTGCATCGTTTTGCCGAAAGGCAATCTTTGAATGAAAGGGGGCAGAGATGATGGCACCGGGAGTGAAGCCTTCACTAAATTTCTTGACATCAGGGAATCATACAGACCTTTGGATGAATGCAGCGTCTTACAGGCAAAGATCTTTGCGGTCCTGAAGGCACTGGAGACGATGTCGATGTTTGAGCGGCGGTCCGGTCAGATTTGTAGATAGCCAGGTGGGGCTGCAGACTTCAGCCTCTAGCGATGTGAGATCTAGACTGATCAAATACTGCAAAGAGGTTCTGGTAATCGAAGAAAATGCTGTCAGGCTTGGTTCCGGGCCATCCAAGGTAGGCGGGAGCGAGAAGCCCGACAAGCTGAAATCAGGGAGCCCTCGGCTGTGCGAGCTTCTCGGCAGGGTGGGCCGATGAATGCGCGAATGAGGTGTGGACTTGTGCTGTGGGGTGCGGGGCAAAGGCCCAGGGAGAGACATTCAGTATAGTGTGATATGACTAGGAGGAGTTGGAAACGGTCTTGCAACTTTTGTCTCAATGCCTCATGTTTTGTTATAATATCCAACAACTGTGCCAAGTATGGTTGAAATCGGTCCATAACCTGATATACCCGCCATAGAAACCGATCTAGGGAATTCTTGAGCTTGAGCCAATGTGCTTAGGCGGGAAAAATTTCTTTACGAACAGCGTCTGCGTACTAAGGTTCTTGCTTCTACACAAGGAAGTAAGAGCTTTTGGTCGTTCGTGAGAAGAGTAAAGGGTAGTTCTTCTTCTATTCCAAATCTTGTTAAGGATGATCAAACGTTCACTGACCCGGTTGATAAGGCTAACCTATTGGCTGACATATTTTTGCAGGAAACTCTGCCCTGCCGGATAGCAATCAACCACTCCCCTCAATCAAAAATGTATCTGGCATCATGCCCCAAATATTTTTTCAAACTCCTGCAGTTAAAAGGGTTCTTGAAAATCTAGACGTGAATAAATCCCCGGGCCCGGATGTTATATCAACACTTGTCTTACGCAAGTGTTCTTCGACGCTCGCTCGTCCATCATGCAACCTTTTCAACCTTGCCTACCGTGCGGGAGTCTTCCCGCCACATTGGAACGGCCTTCCCGGCCTTCTTAGCGACCAACAGTATGGGTTCCGCAGAAATCGCTCTACGGGTGACCTCATGGCACTTCTGTCGGAACGTTGGAGTCGCTCAATCCACCAGTTTGGTGAGAGTAAGGTTGTGGCTCTGGATATCTCCAAGGCATTTGATCTGAGTCTGGCACCATGCACTACTGTCAAAGCTTGTCGCATTTGTTGTCGGTAATTGCTTCGTTCGATTTGTTTCGAGCTTTCTCAGGGATCGCACTATTCGAGTCTTTATAGATGGGTTCCCATCCAATGAGCATAAATTGACTTCAGGTGTACCCCAGGGCTCTGTTCTTTCTCCTTCTCTTTTTATACCCACCACCGAAGGATGGGGGTATATTCATTTTGTCATTCCGTTTGCAACACATCGTAATATCCATTTCCGACCCTATAAAGTATATATATTCTTGATCAGCGTAAAAATCTAAGACGATCTAGACATGTCCGTCCGTCTGTCTGTTGAAATCACGCTACAGTCCTCAAAAATAGAGATATTGAGCTGAAATTTTGCACAGAGTCTTTTTTTGTCCATAAGCAGGTTAAGTCCGAAGATGAGCTATATCGGACTATATCTTGATATAGCCCCCATATAGACCGATCCGCCAATTTAGGGTCTTTGGCCCATAAAAGCCACATTTATTAACCGATTTTGCTGAAATTTGACACAGGGAGTTGTGTTAGACCCTTCGACATGCTTCGTCAATTTGGCTCAGATCGGTCAAAATTTGGATATAGCTGCCATATAGACCGATCCTCAGATTTAGGGTCTTAGGCCCATAAAAGCCACATTTATTATCCGATTTTGCTGAAATTTGAGACAGTGAGTTGTGTTAGGCTCTCCGACATCCTTCGTCATTTTGGCCCAGATCGATCCAGATTTGGATATAGCTGCCATATAGACCGATCTTCGCATTTAGGGTCTTAGGCCTATAAAAGCCACATTTATTATCCGATTTTACTGAAATTTAAGACAGTGAGTTGTGTAAGGCCCATCGACATCCTTCGTCAATTTGGTTCAGATCGGTCCAGATTTGGATATAGCTGCCATATAGACCGATCCTCCGATTTAGGGTCTTAGTTAGGTCCATAAAAGCCACATTTATTATCCGATTTCGTTGAAATTTGGAACAGTGAGTAGAGTTAGGCCCTTCGACATTCTTTGTCAATTTGGCTCAGATCGGTCTAGATTTGGATATAGCTGTCATATAGACCGATCCTCCTATTTAGGGTCTGAGGCCCATAAAAAGCGCATTTATTGTTCGATTTCGCCGAAATTTGGGACATTGGGTTAGGTTAAACCTCTTGATATTGTTCTGCATTATGGCACATATCGGTCAAGATTTGGATATAGCTGCCATATAGACCGATCTCTCGGTTTTAGGTTTTGGGGCCAGAAAAAGCGCATTTATTGTCCGATGTCGCCACAATTTGGGACAGTGAGTTGTGTTGGGCTCTTCGACATCCTTTTTCAATTTCACTCAGGTCGATCAAGATTTGGATATAGCTGCCATATAGACCGATATCTCGATTTAAAGTCTTGGCCCCAAAAAGACGCATTTCTAATCCGATTTAACTGAAATTTGAGACATTGATTTATGTGAGGCTTTTCGACATCCATATTGTATATGGTTCAGATGGGTTTATTTTTAGATATAGCTAAAAGGACCAACATTTAGTTATACATAATTGAACAATGACTTGTACGTATTAGTATTTGGTCCAAATCGGATCATATTTCGATATAACTGCTATGGGACATAAGGTATGCAATTTTTTTTTTTTTTTTACTTGTTCTAATTTCCATCAACGATCTGTTGACAATAATCTCTGTCATTCGTCCTCATACGACCATAGGCCAAGTCTTTGAGAGATTGAAGACAAGAGGCGGGTTATGGAGGATACACTCTGCCAGGATTTGCTGGCCATTTCAGAGTGGGGTCGAACGAATCGAGTAGATTTTAATGCACGAAAGACTTAGTGCTGCTTGTTGTCACACAAACGAACAATTCGCTGACCCATTACGATCATCTTTGTCATCATCAACGGTGTAGATGTTGAGCAATCAGAAGCTCTTGATGTTCCGGGCATGCAAATACAAAGTTATGTCCGTTGGGCTAAACATGTATTCGAAGTGTCGAAAGAAGCTTCTTTAAACGTTGTAAGAATTATTGGGTTGCCCAAAAAGTAATTGCGGATTTTTCATGTAGTCGGCGTTGACAAATTTTTTCACAGCTTGTGACTCTGTAAATGCATTCTTTCTTCTGTCAGTTATCAGCTGTTACTTTTAGCTTGCGTTAGAAAAAAAGTGTAAAAAAAGTATATGTGATTAAAGTTCATTCTAAGTTTTATTAAAAATGCATTTACTTTCTTTTAAAAAATCCGCAATTACTTTTTGGGCAACCCAATACTTCACTCCGTCTGATCTTCTTAACATCTACACCACTTTCATAAGGCCGAAAATGGAGTACAACTCACATGTATGGGCTGGAGCTTCAAAATCCTCCCTGGCGCTACTGGACCGTGTACAGAGGAGAGCGATGGCGTGGATTGGGGACTGTGGGGTATTCAACTCTATTGCCTCCCTTCATCATTGTCGCAATGTGGATTGTTTGGCGCTGTTCTATCGGTACTTTCATTGTGTGTGTTTGTCTGATATTCGTCTTCTTATTCCTGATGTAAGGATGTATAGGGGTGCCCAAAAAGTAAATGCGGATTTTTAAAAAGAAAGTAAATGCATTTTTAATAAAGCTTTGAATGATCAAATATGCTTGTTTACACTTTATTTCTAAAGCAAGCTAAAAGTAACAGCTGATAACTGACAGAAGAAAGAATGCAATTACAGAGCCACAAGACTATATGAAAAATCCGCAATTACTTTTTGGGCAACCCAATATGTCAGGGATACTAGACATTCCAGGAACTCACACCCGTTTGTAATTGATTGGACAGCGGACTGCACAATGCATTATAGAGAGAATTCTTATTTCGCCCGAACCGTTCGTATGTGGAATCGACTTTTTCCCACCCACTTTGACATCCAAAGATTTAAGACAAATTTCAATAAGTACTACATCCTTCTTCTCCTGCTTACTTCCTTTCAGTAATAATCTTGTCGTCTCACAATCTGGATCAACCCATAGGACTTTTCCCCCCCAATTCCTGATTTCCTCTCGCCAACGCAATGCACTGCATTCATAGGGGACATCCCCTGCGTGTTGGCTGAATTTCAAATCGGTTCATAACCTGATATAGCTACCAAATAAACCGATCTGGGATCTTGACTTCTTGAGCCTCTAACCTAGCATATGAGTAAAAACAAAATTTCGACTAGATTGGTTCCGCCATATCCAAATTATGTTCCTTTATGAAAATTATGCTAAAGGGGGTGGTACGCAGCTGCTGACGTTTTGCATATTTGTGCGCCTTTAGTCTTGCAATAGCCTTGCCAAATATTGGGTTGCCCAAAAAGTAATTGAGGATTTTTTAAAATAAAGTAAATGCATTTTTAATAAAACTTAGAATGAACTTTAATCAAATATGCTTTTTTACACTTTTTTTCTAAAGCAAGCTAAAAGTTACAGCGGATAACTGACAGAAGAAAGAATGCAATTACAGAGTCACAAGCTGTGAACAAATTTGTCAACGCCGACTATATGAAAAATCCGCAATTACTTTTTGGGCAACCCAATACAATCCAAGTTTATCTTTATGAGAATTTTTTTTTTGTAGGGGGGGTTCCAAGCTTTCGCCCCTGTCGAATGTAGCATTTCTATGAACTAATGTATAGTTCAGTTTTTATTCGGACTAGTTTACTTCCTAGTCGAGAAGAAAAACTTCAACAATTAAGCAACAACATTTTAACTTATCATTCTTCATCGAGAACAAAAATCCAACAAATCATTAAAAATACATATCGCCCTTTATGGTGTGAGATGTAATGCCTCGGAGAGGAGGCCAAACCAAGTTCAATTAGCCACAATTGATTCCTATCACACAAGAGATTCTTTCAAATTTATCGACAATGAATGGTGTGATTGTATTGGGATCACAGACGAGTTCGTGTCGAAAATAATAAATAGTAAATAGTGTGTTAATTAATTCCCAAACACAAATGGTGTTACCAAAATCTCCACCTCCTAAGCCTCCCACAATAGGGAGGCAAAGAAAACACACACACACACACACCCACATACACACACAATATTATACATAAGTCCATAACCTTTGTGGACAATGTAGGGAGGGATGGTTAGATGATGGTAGAAACGACAACAATGGAAACATACAAATCATCGAAATTAACAAATGTTTGGAAATCAATCACTCGGCAAGGTATTCAATAATACTTGACTCTCATACGTGCACATGTCTCGGATGTGATGTGAACATAGGAAGATAGGTAGGTATGTGAGCAGGTTTGGTCCAATCCAATCTTCTGGCATGCCTTTACCTGTGCGTGTTGTATTAAGGCAATATCAACATCTAATGAATGACATACAGACAGACCGACAGCCAGGCAACCAGCCATAGGGGCCCAAGCAATAGACAGAGAGACAGACAGACATCCACAGCTGATATCTATTGTGAACACCTCCTGCAGTTAGAGTCTGCTGTATACTCGTTTGGCTGTAAGTCACAGCTTGTTTTGGTGTTAAAGCCTAAGTAGAGATGTGTTTTCATATGTGCCACTGCTACTAATCCATTGCCTCGAACGTATGCAACGCATCAATTTTCATTCATCATTTCCTCGTTTAATAAGGAAATACCTACACAAGCGAACACACACACACACACACACACACACACTTGCCTCGATAGAAATACAGGGCATACAGACAGACATCAAATCAAATGCTTAAGCATGGTAGGGACATTTTCACATGCTTCCAAAGGCACACATGTTCCGAAATGTGAATGTGTTCTTGCTCTTCGTCCCTTGCAATGAATTATTGAGGGAGTCCGTATGGGTTGTAACTCCTTTACAAACTTGCAGAGTGCTTGCAGAGCACACAAATCAGGCACAGTGGCTTAGGAATCACATGTACAAATTTGGGGTGATGCAGATGTGGTTTTTGAAAAAAGAGGTGGATGTAGACATGACTACTGGCACTTGTTGATTGTGAAACTGTTTGAGAAACCCAATCCACCATCGCACAGTGGGATAGGATCGCCAACAGTAAACAATAAACGACCGGGCCGAATCTTATATACCCTCCACCATGGATCGCATTAGTCGAGTTCTATGCGCGGTAACTCTTTTTTAGGAAAACAAAGAATATTGAATTAGAACTGTTATGCTATTGGAGCTACATCAAGTTATAGTCCGATTCGGATCACAAATGAATGCAGAACATTGTAGAATATTTCAGTTCATTGGGATAAGAATTGCGCCTTGTATGGGGCTCAAGAAGCAAAATCGGGAGATAGGTTTATATGCATCGATGCAGACCATATTAGACACGTATGTTGAAGGTCACGAGAGAAGCCGTTGTACAAAATTTCTGCTAAATCAGATGACAATTGCGCTCTCTAGCGACTCAAGAAGTCAAGATCCGAGATCGGTTTATATGGTAGCTATATCAGGTAACGTACCGCCAGACTTAGCACATTTGTTGAAAGTCATAACAAAACACCTCATGCAAAATTTCAGTCAAATCGGACGAGAAGTGCGCCCTCTAGAGGCTCAAGAAGTCAAGATCCCAGATCGGTTTATATGGCAGCTATATCAGGTTATGAACCGATTTAAACTGTATTTAATACAGTTGTTGAAAGTGATACCAAAACAATACGTGCAAAATTTCAGTCAAATCGGACGAGAATTGCGCCCTCTACAGGCTCAAAAAGTCAAGACCCAAGATCGGTTTATATGGCAGCTATATCAGGTTGTAAACCGATTTAAACCATACTTAGTACAATTGTTGAAAGTGATACCAAAACAACACGTGCAAAATTTCAGTAAAATCGGACGAGAATTGCGCCCTCTACAGGCTCAAGAATTCAAGACCCAAGATCGGTTTATATGGCAGCTATATCAGGTTATGAACCGATTTAAACCATACTTAGTACAGTTGTTGAAAGCGATACCAAAACAATACGTGCAAAATTTCAGTCAAATCGGACGAGAATTGCGCCCTCTAGAGGCTCAAGAAGTCAAGACCCAAGATCGGTTTATATCGCAGCTATATCAGTTTATGAACCGATTTAAACTATACTTAGCACAGTTGTTGAAAGTCATAACAAAACACCTCATGCATATCGGACGAGAAGTGCGCCCTCTAGAGGCTCAAGAAGTCAAAGCTCAAGATCCGTTTATATGGCAGCTATATCAGGTTATGAACCGATTTAAACTGTATTTAACACAGTTGTTGAAAGTGATACCAAAACAATACGTGCAAAATTTCAGTAAAATCGGACGAGAATTGCGCCCTCTACAGGCTCAAGAAGTCAAGACCCAAGATCGGTTTATATGGCAGCTATATCAGGTTATGAACCGATTTAAACCATACTTAGTACAATTGTTGAAAGTGATACCAAAACAACACGTGCAAAACTTCATTCCAATCGGCCGAGAATTGCGCCCTCTAGAGGCTCAAGATGTCAAGACCCAAGATCGGTTTATATGGCAGCTATATCAAAACATGGACCGATTTGGCCCATTTACAATCCCAACTGACCTACACTAACAAAAAAATAATTGTGCAAATTTTCAATCGGCTAGCTTTACTCCTGGAGGCCACCGCAGCGCAGAGGTTAGCATGTCCGCCTATGACGCTGAACGCCTGGTTTCGAATCCTGGCGAGACCATCAGAAAAAATTTTCAGTGGTGGTTTTTCCCTCCTAATGGTGGCAACATTTGTGAGGTACTTTGCCATATTAAAATTTCTCCCCAAAGAGGTGTCGCACAGCGACACAAAGGAGGGCCCTTATCATTGAGCTCAAAAACTTGAATCGGACTGCACTCATCCATATATGTGAGAAGTTTGCCCCTATTCCTTAGTGGAATGTTCATGGGCAAAATTTGCATTATTACCTTTACTCCTTCGAAAGTTAGCGTGCTTTCGACAGACAGACGGACGGATATGGCTAGATCGACTTCAAATGTCATGACGATCAAGAATATATATACTTTATGGGGTCTTAGACGCACATTTCGAGGTGTTACAAACAGAATGACGAAATTAGTATACCCCCATCCTATGGTGTAGGGTATAAAAATATGCCAGAATAGAGACAACTCTTTGATGGTTGAAAAGGTTAAAGCTGAGTTGCTATCGAGATCATGTGCAAAATTTCAAGACCCTATGTGACCCGAGTGGCCCTCTTGGCAGGCCCCTAAAATTGAAATTTCGAAAAATTTTTCAAGCTGCGAAATCTGCGCTTGTAGTCCGATTTCCAAAATTTTTCCGATTACCTTGAAATTTTCACAGATTGTGTAGTTTGGTCTGAAAGGAGACATAGGCTATATAATTTTTTTAAATGGGGAAAGGGGGCGGACCCTCCCCCTAACCACAAAGGACTACCTAGTAATAAAAGTGGATCGATCGGGACAATATGGGATTCAAATAAAAGGTTTTCAAGAGTTGAGCACGAATTTCATAATAAAAGTTGGGTCCAAGTACCTGGGGGGCCGCCCCAGCAGCAAAACCCCTTAAAATAGGTTTATTTGACGATCATGACAATATGGGACTCAAATGAAAGGTATACGGGAATAGATTACGAATATGGTCAGGAAGTAGGAATGGGCGTTATAATTTATTGATAACGGAAGAGGTGGATCCTCCCACGTTACCCCAAAAACACCACCTAAAATCAAAAGTGGACCGATAAGGACAATATGGGTATAAAATGAAAAGTATGCGGGAGTAGAGTAGAGTAGGGTAGGGAGTTACCCCACCCTCACAAAAGCGGCCAAAATGGACACATTAGACATTCACTGATATATGGGACTCGGTTTCTTTGTTCCGTATAGACTGAAAAACGGCAGAACAAATTTTCTCGAAATTTTTTAATATTGGAAGGAAATCTAGGCTTTATAATTTTTCGGTATCGGAAGGGGGATGGACCCTCCCCCTTATGCCAAAAACACAACCCAAAATCAAAAGTGGACCGATCTAGACAATATATGTATCAAATGAAAGGTATTGGAGAGTAGAATAAGAATATAACATTGCAATTTAAGTCTAAGTACGGACGTTCATTTCAATATGGGGCTCAAATGAAAGATATGCGGGAGTAGATTTCGAATCTGGCTTACAAAATCAGATCGATGTATAGGGGGTCACGTCACCCCTAAAAACGCCATTAGACCCATTATAACTGTATGATACTTGGCTGAACCGACTTTCTTAAAATTTTCATAGATTGTGTACGTTTGTCTGGAAGCAGACATAGGCTATATAATTTTTACATATCGGGTGGAGGCGGACCCTCCCCTTACCCCAAAAACGCCACCCATATCCGAAAGTGGTCCCATGGGCATAGCAAGGGTATCAAATTAAAGGTATTGGAGACCAGAAAACGAATATGGTACTAAAATTTGGGTCCATATACCCCCCCGCAGGCCCCCGCAACCCTAAAACTCCTCTAAACAGATTTATTCGAAGTACATGACAATATGGGACTCAAATGAAAAGTATTATGCAGTAGATTTAAAATATGGTGTAAAACATTGGCTCCAAGTAATTAGGTCCAAATACCCCCAAATGGGCATATGAGCCGACCATGACTATATGGGACTCAAATTAAAGGTACTTAGGAGTAAATTACGAATATGACATTAAAATTTGCGTTCAGGTCTAGGTGGCGTTTTTCCTCCTAAAGGTACGTCAAATGGGTTATTTGATCCATTATGACAATATGAGACTGAAATGAAATGTATTTGAGAGTAGAAAACGAATTTGATATCCAATTTTGGAGCCAAGTGTTTTGTTGTACGCCCTAAAGCACCCCCAACACTGAACTTCATTACCGTTGGAAATATATAGAACGAATTTGATACCTATTTTCAGTGCAAAGTGCCGATGGTCTTCCCAGCCCCAAAAAAACCCTCCAAACGGTTCATATTTACCGGCCATGGCAATGTGGGGCTCAAATTAAAGAGATTTGGAAGTGCAGCACGAATTTGATATCCATATTTGAGTTGAAATGTCTGAGGTGTCAACCCTCCCCTAAAAGGCACTTTTCTTTACCCTCATTTTTAAAAACACCAAAAAAAGAACAAGGGCAAACTTCTCATACATCAATGAGTGCTTTCCGATTCAAGTTTAAATGACAAGGGACCCTTTTTTTTATAGCCGATTCCGAACGGCGTCCCGCAGTGCGATACCATTTTGGGGAAAATTCTTTAAATGACCATGCATGGCATTGTACCTCGCAAATGTCGCCAACCACTGCTTTGTCCGATGTTCTCGCCAGGATTCGAACGGTTACAATGGCACGAATTCGATATCCGCATTCAGGGCAAAGTGTCCCCACCCTAAACAGATATTAGAGAGGTTAAGAAGGTGCAAAAATCTGAGACGATCTAGCCATGTCCATCTGTCTGTCTGTTGAAATCACGCCACAGTCTTTAAAAATAAAGATATTGAGCTGAACCTTTGCACAGATTCCTTTTTATACCCTCCACCATAGGATGGGGGGTATACTAATTTCGTCATTCTGTTTGTAAATACTCGAAATATTCGTCTGCGACCCCATAAAGTATATATATTCTTGATCGTCGCGACATTTTTTTGCCGATCTAGCCATGTCCAGTCCGTCCGTCTGTCTGTCGAAAGCATGTTTACTTCCGAAGGAGTAAAGCTAGCCGCTTGAAATTTTGCACAAATACTTCTTATTAGTGTAGGTCGGTTGGTATTGTAAATGGGCCATATTGGTCCATGTTTTAATATAGCTGCCATATAACCCGATCTTGGGTCTTGACTTCTTGAGCCTCTAGAGAGCACATTTCTTACCCGATTGGAATGAAATTTTGCCCGACGTGTTTTGTTATGATATTCAACAACTGTGTCAAGTATGGGTCAAATCGGTCTATAACCTGATATAGCTGCCATATAAACCGTTCTTGGGTCTTGATTTCTTGAGCCTCTAGAGTGCACAAGTCTTATCCGATTGGAATAAAATTTTGCACGACATGGTTTCTTATGATATCCAATAACTGTGCCAAGTATGGTTCAAATCGGTTCATAACCTGATATAGTTGTCATATAAACAGATCTGGGGACTTGACTTCTTGAGCTTCAGGAGGGCGCAATTCCTATCCGATTTGGCTGAAATTTTGCATGACATATTTTATTCTTACTTTCAACAACTGTGTCAAATAAGGTTTAAATCGGTTCATAACCTGATATAGCTGCCATATATACCGATCTGGGATCTTGTTTGTCATAAGCAGGTTAAGTTCGAAGATGGGCTATATCGGACTATATCTTGATATAGCCCCTATATAGACCGATCCGCCGATTTAGGGTCTTAGGCCAATAAAAGCCGCATTTATTGCCCGATTTTGCCGAAATTTGGGACAGTGAGTTAAGTTAGGCCCCTCGACATCTGTCTTCAATTTGGCCCTGATCGGTCCAGATTTGGATATAGCTGCCATATAGACCGATTCGCCTATCCGATCTTAGGCCCATAAAAGCCACGTTTATTATCCGATTTTGCTGAAATTTGGGGCAGTGAGTTGTGATAGGCCTTTCGACTTCGTTTTTCAATTTGGCCCATATCGGTCCAGATTTGGATATAGCTGCCATATAGACCGATCTCTCGATATATGGTCTAGCCCCCATTAAAAGCGCATTTATTGTCCGACTTTGCTAAAATTTGGGACATCGAGTTGTGTTAGGCCCTTCGACATCCTTCTTTAATTTAGCCCTGATCCGTCCAGATTTGGATATAGCTGCCATAAAGACCGATTTCTCGGTCTCGGTATATATCTACCATTGCAATATAGGGCTCAAATAAAAGGTAAAAGAGCGTTAAAGGAGGCGCTGCGGAGCGGGCCCTGTTCGGCTAGTCATCACATACAGTTTCACGAATTATGCTCCCATTTATGTTCTATTCTTCTTCTTCTATTCTTTTACCCACTGTGCCTTTTTGACTGCGACCAATTTGTAGGAGCGAAATGAGCCCTCACATACCACTCGGATATTTTAACCAAAAAACAAGTACAAACTAATTTCAACGGATTTAACTGTTAAATAGTCTTTAACTGATTTAAACATCCTCTCGCCTCAACTCGACTTGGACATGTTCTATACCAATTTTGACTTATTTTCTATTTCTTCATTTTCTCTTTTGAAGTTTTCTTTTTTCTTTGTGTTTTGTTTCTTTTGAGTGAAAGACGTTTTTGTGGTGCTCTGTTTGTTGTGTTGTTATGACTATTGTATTTGCTTGTTATTAATTGTCCAGCATTGTTGCTCCGAATTAAGAAAATTAAAAAATATGATGTGTAATTTTTCAATGGTCTCGCCATTGCCTACCAAAGCCAAGCCAATTCATTGGGGGAAATGGATGGAGATGGATCGATTGATGGTTGTGGTGTTGGTACTGGTGCTGGTGCTATAAAAACAGTAGTGTCATTACAAATGGGCGTTTGTTTTGGTAACATATAATTTTGGGTTAAATGTTTACAAATACGACAATTTGTTAGGGCGGATTAAACACGATAGAAATTATTTCTTATTTGACAAACAGAGAATGAATGAGAGAATGGTTGGTTCGTTCTATTGTTCGCAGGGAACAATTAAATCACGTCCTACTATGCAGCTAATAGAACAAAGTAGATATTTCCTTGGAGTCACATTTGGGCTCCAAAATGTTTCTGTGAATTTTCTTGTTTTTTACCCATAAACATTCCACAAAGAACAGAGGCAAACTTCTAGCATATCAATGAGTGCCGTCCGATTCAAGTTTAGGCTCAATGATAAGGAGTCTCCTTTTTATAGCCGAGTGCGAATGGCGTGCCACAGTGCGACACCTCTTTGGAGAGAAGTTTTACATGACATAGTACCTCACAAATTTTGCCAGCACTAGGAGGGGAAAACAACCGCTGAAAAATTTCTATTCTGATGGTCTCGCCAGGATTCGAACCCAGGCGTTCATCGTCATAGGCGGACATGCTAACTTCTGCGCTACGGTGGCCTCCTTAGTCCTAAAAAAAGTATCAGCATCATGCTCTACTCTGAAATATATTTTATTTGAATCCAATATTGCCATTGATTTAAGCCGGGCTGCGAAGTCTTGCCCTCGACTTCGACCCCGGGTTGGAGTCTAAGTCGGAGAGCGGTTCGTGGTCGGGGCTAACGTGCTCAACTCCGAACCAAACTCCAGCTCCGGCTCAATAGTCCGATTCCGACTTCGAATCCTGCCTCAAAAACTCGACACCGGTGGACTCCGCAGACCTGAGTTTATGGCATGAGAGAGTCGCCCAAATACTTGCCCCAAAAATTGGATATCAAATTCATTTTCTGTTCTCCAATGCCTTTCATTTGCCAAAGCCAAAGTCGGCAAATATATCCGATTTAAAAACTATCAACATCGTGCTCCCCTCCCTCCCCTTAACCTCCCTCCCCCTAACCTCCCTCCCCCTAACCTCCCTCCCCCTACCCTCCCTCCCCCTACCCTCCCTCCCCACACTCCCCCTCCCCTACCTCTTCCTCCCCTCCTTCTTCCCCTCCTTCTTCCCCTCCTTCTCCCTCCTTCTTCCCTCCTTCTTCCCCTCCTTCTTCCCCTCCTTCTTCCCCTCCTTCTTCCCCTCCTTCTTCCCCTCCTTCTTCCCCTCCTTCTTCCCCTCCTTCTTCCCCTCCTTCTTCCCCTCCTTCTTCCCTCCTTCTTCCCCTCCTTCTTCCCCTCCTTCTTCCCCTCCTTCTTCCCCTCCTTCTTCCCCTCCTTCTTCCCCTCCTTCTTCCCCTCCTTCTTCCCCTCCTCTCTTCCCTCCTACCTCCTTTCCTTCCTCCACCCACCCTCCTCCTCCCGCCCCTCCTCCTCCCGCCCCTCCTCCTCCCGCCCCTCCTCCTCCCGCCCCTCCTCCTCCCGCCCCTCCTCCTCCCGCCCCTCCTCCTCCCGCCCCTCCTCCTCCCGCCCCTCCTCCTCCCGCCCCTCCTCCTCCCGCCCCTCCTCCTCCCGCCCCTCCTCCTCCCCTCCCTCCTCCTCCCCTCCCTCCTCCTCCCCTCCATCCTCCTCCCCTCCCTCCTCCTCCCCTCCCTCCTCCTCCCCTCCCTCCTCCTCCCCTCCCTCCTCCTCCCCTCCCTCCTCCTCCCCTCCCTCCTCCTCCCCTCCCTCCTCACCCCTCCCTCCTCCAGTTTG